>NC_029791.2:6746356-6753234 GCF_000816755.2 Arachis ipaensis | reverse complement strand
TATCAACTTTAATATAAAATCAATCCTAATTTTATATAATGTCATTTCAAATTAAAAAAAAAATCCTAAAATATTTGATGATTTCAAACACATCCTTATTTTTGTTCCCCTATTTTATGTTGTCCAGCATTAATTATTTGTGTTTAAATATATAAGCAATGCTACATAATATCAATAAAACTTATTATTTTTTTGTCAACATTGTAAATATTAAGTATTAAATTTTAAATCTTAAATTTAAAATTATAAATTCTAATAATATATATACTGACTAAATATTAGCTAATATTAATAAAAAGTGTTGACCTTCTAATATTTTTTTAAATATATATCTTATTTACAATAAGCAAGAGAATATCAGGAGTCTAATATTTTTAGTGTAAATAAAGAAAAAAAATGAACTAATATTGGTTCAAAATTATGGCAAAACCAAAGTAGTGTTGCACCTATAATTATTTCTCTTTACGATGTATTCTTGATGGAATAAGAAATCAAATCTTATTATCTTTTAACCACTCATAATATTTGTTCATTCTAACATACACTATTGTGGTTAAATAATTATGCGTAGGGGAAAAAAAGGCACGACGTAGTTGGCTATTAGGTAAATTACTACGTAATTTGCCGGGACAAAGGCATGAGTATGACGAAGAAAACGCTTCCAAGTGCTTTGGAAAATGTGGAGCTGGATTTTTGCCACCAAATTATGATACCTTTCTACAATTTCTCAAATCAGTATACGTGCATTCTTCCCTTATCCGTTTGGTAGATGGTATGTGTGTTTCACTATAATCTCCATGCAACATTATTTCTCTTAATTAGCTTGATTAATTAATTTATAAAAAATTATACGAAATTAATTTTTAGTTAGTTAAAATTAATTAGCTAATTCTATTAGGATTTATAATTTGAGATTTAGAGTTAATAATCATTTATGGTTTATAATTTAAAATAAATAAAATAATTTTAAAAATTGGTTGATGTTGTACAAAAGAAAAAAAAAAACTTTCTAATTTATATATCTCAAATGTTTATTTGGTAACCAAAAGAAATTAGGCAAAAATGTAACACTTTTACTACTAAAATGTCACGTTTCTAACTGCACCACTCTCATAATTAGGATATTACGACGACTTTTATATACTTAATAATAAAATAAGAGCTTTTTTTACTTTAAACCATATTGTTGTTTTCTTTAAAAATCGAAAATATTTTTCTTTTTAAAACTTACATACATATATGCAAACCAATTACAACACTTAAAATATATATATAAATAATAAGAACCAAAGTTCTTTATACAACAACTTATAAACATTACAAATTATAACTCCTACCCCTCTTATAAAAATACAATATTAATGACGAGAAAAAAATAATAAATAAGCTAATACAACAATTTCGTATAAGCAAAAACGCAATAAACTCTTCATAAGTTTCTTCGTCCATATATTGAAAAGAGAAGGTTGTAGGGGGTGAGAACCTAACCACACGGTCTCACCAGAGAAGTTTAGAATTGTCATAAGAAGATATATAAAAGAAAATTGTTTTTAACTGTAGTGATTATCGCTTGTCTTATGAATCTTTTTTAAAATCAACGGTTAATCATCCAAAATCCAAAACTCATATTTTTCTTAATAAAAATCTTAAAAGTTACCTAGATGGTATGAATGATCAACCTATTCCAACCATAGGTTTATTAAGTCTATGTTGAACCAGCTTAATTTTTCATACTTTGCTAAACCTCAAACACAAACTAATCACGGCCTCCAGCCCATCACATAATCAATCATGGCCTCCAGTCCAATTAACTCAATCAACACTTAATTCACTACAATTCAACCAATCAGTCACAAACACAAGTAATGAAGTTCAAATACAATCAAAGACAATTATATCAAGTATAGCAATTAGCAGTTAAACATAATTATTCACATAGGCAAACCAAGTACAATATGCATACTCAAAAAATGTCACATAGATGCACATGATGCATGCCTATCCTAATGGCCATGAGCTCATGTACAATATGCCTGCCGTGCATCTTTGTGAGGAATATAGTAATAATCTCGGCTTTTGTAGTGCCCTTGCACCTCTCACCGGAGGCGGTGCTATCCAGGATGCGTGCCGGACCACCCATACATCCAGAGAGAAAACCACAGGTAAGTGAGATTCACTACCGTCTTTACCCGGGATCTCGAACCCTTACCACGTCCTTGCCAAGAATAAACATCGTCAGTATGCAAGCGGGATTAACTCCAGCCCTTGCCAGCACAGTAAATTACATCTCAATAATATTCATAATCAATCAAGCTCAAATTCATACTGAACTCAATGTAAATTTTTATACTTGTTTTTATCACGATTCAAAAATCACTCTTGGTTCATTTACTTTCAAGAGGAGTATATATATAATCAATTCACATCACGGCAAGAATCACTTTTCCTCAAATCATTTCCCGTTAAAACCAAAACCACTTTTTGTAACACTTTCTGAAACCTTTAAAACAACTTCACTCTAAACCAGTCCTCTTTCGTAAAATTCATATTTCATTTAACCAAATTTTCCTGAACTAACTTCAAAACCATTTTAATGTTGAACCTCTTTCAAAAGGCTCAAGAATCATTTATTCTTAAATCAATCACTTAATTACTTTAAATCAGGATTTATTAATTAAACTCTACGGCAGAGTCTCAAGATTTTGAGGGAGCGACAACCAATCTCATTTTTAACCAAACTTACAAAATTTTTCCGAAATAATTTCCAACTTTCACTTTTTAAGTTAAGACATTTTCAAAAATCTTGAAATTCATTTCATTTTCACCAAATTAAAGGTTCCAAATTAACTTCAATAATCCATTTCTTCATTTTCATTTGAAATACCCAAAAGTATAGTGTAACTCTTAAATCGCTTTCAATTTTTAAACAAGTTCCCAAAACCGATTTCAATTTCATTTCTAAGTTTAAAACATTCCATTGCACCAAATCAAATTCAAATACTTTAAATTCACTAAATAGTCTTCAAAACATAACCCTTTAATTAGAAGTAATCCAATGAAAACTCATTTTGTTTAACCAATTTCCCAAAACTAACTTTAACTTCACTTTAAATTTAAAAAATCTTCCCAAAAGATTCAAAACCATTCTTACTTCCCAACAGTAATCTCAATTGAAACATAATCACTTATTTTAGAAGAATTACTTAAAAATTCATTAAAAACACCCCAAGAAATGCAATCCTTTCCATAGTTAATCAAAATCAAATAAAATAATTCTTTAATCCAAATTTTTCAAATAATACTTTAAACAAAGTCTTTAATTTTTATAAAAATTTCGGCAGCACCTCCCCTAAAACTTGAACTTTACCACCTTCACAGGTTCCTTCAATCATTCCTCAGTATAAATATATAAATCGAATTTCTAAAACAAAGCCATTTCTCATCATATATATATATATATATATATATATATAAAACTACTTTAACAATATAAAACTACTTTAACAACAACCAATCGATTTCAATAATTCAAGATAACTAATTCAACAACACCAACCGGTAAACTAGAATATCCAATCTTTTCAAACAGTCAATAAATCAATCCATAAACCTCACAAAATCATAAAAATATATTCTTCATGACAATATCGACTTGTAATAATTCTTTATCATAAAACAGTTTTAAGAAAAGACCCCTACTTCAAATAGTCGAACCCATAAATTCAAAGGCATTCAAAAATCTTTTTTCTCGTATCCCGCAACAGCGGCACACTACAAGAAAATAGAGTTATTTTAACACTTTATTTTTTAACAACATAATTAAATGTCAAAATTAATATATATTTTTGACAAATATCACAAATGTCAAATTTTCTATGTTTTTTTGATGAATAATTTGACCGTAGAAAATTACTCCTTAATTTTGATACTCATTTGTTTTCATTTTACTCCACTATTTTTCTTCTTCTTTGGACTTTGTTAATTTTGACATCACAATGCTCTCAGTTTAGGATTATACTACTCATTCTTTATCTTCAAAATCTTAATTTATTCTTTAGTTTCAAGATGTCATTTCATTCTTTATTAAAATTTTTTGTTGAAAATATTTTATAGTCAATAAGTGTCAAAATAAATAGTATTTTTGACAATTAATAAGTATCACAGAAAATATGTTCTCAAAATTTTCTAACAAATTATTTTTGACAGCCAATATTTATCAAAATAAGATTTAAATTTTTTTTCACAATCACTTATATGTTAAAAATACTATTTTTGACAAATTTTTTATTAACATATTTTCATAGTTAAAATAGTGTCAAAATTTGTTTTTTTGACAAATTTTAATTTTCTTTTACACATTATAACCCTCAAAAATAATCTATATTGTTGTAGTGGCAGCCGCAACCACAACTCCATTCTACTTTCGCAGTAACAGCAGCAACTTAAATCGGGATATGCAATAACCATAACTCAACCCTATTGAAATAACGCTGCAAAAACCTCAGCAACATATAATGGAACAACAGTAATTAAAGGGGTTCAGAATAAGGAACGATACTTATGAATAAGCAAGAGAACTGAGCAACGATAATTCTGATGATGACGCAGCAGTTTGATGTCGTATACAACAGCCATAAAACTCAGCATGCAAGAACCGGAACTCAATCCAACTTCACCAACGCTTCAGAACCTTTAACAAATTATAACAAAATACCGATTTCAAATGTTCCTGAACAAAAACACTTATCAAGAAAACAGAAGCTCCAGCAGCAGTTTTTGGCGACCAAAACGGCGACGCAGCAACAACACAGACGCGATGACGGCAAATCTAGCAATGCGATGGCGACGGCAGCTCTGCGATGACTCCCTCTCGCGCATCCTCTCCCTCCTCTCTGCAACGGCAACGCACAGCAGTGACAGATCCAACGGCGGCAACGACAGTCCGCGATAATGACGACGAGGGGTTGGCTTCACGGACGGCGGACCTTTGACGGCGGCGGCGAGCTCCCTCTCCCTCTCCCTCTCCTGGCATTCATCTCTCTCTTCCTTTTACGTGGTAACAACAATGGTGACATGACGGCGGCTCGACAGTGGCAGTCCAACGGCGACATTGCGCATTGGTGGTGCGGGACAGCTCCCTCCGCTCTTCTCTTCTTCCTCCCCGAGCTCTCCTCTATCCGTTGTGTGGGTGTGTATGTGTGTTTGTGTGTGAGTATATCGCGGGTGAGGGTGGCGGTTGTGAATGAAGGAGTTAGAATTAGTGTGTGTGATGAAGTTGGGTTAGGGTTTGTGTATGAAATTGGGGATTTTGAGGTTAAGATAGTGTAGTAATTTTAATAAAAAAAAATAGAGTAATAATTTAAAACTAAATTAAATACAAAATAATTATTTTTGAAATATCATTTTATTATTAACTTATAAATTATTTTATTCTCACACTACTTTGTATGTTATTTAATTACAACAATTTTTGCTCCAATCCTACCTGTTACATAATGCATCTCTACTTGTTAATTAATCAAGCGTTCTCGGAGGTAAGAGGAACAAAGCAGAAGCACGTATGGAGTGATCAACTCTTGTGTAAACTCATGGAAAACCCTTTCGAAGCGTTCACCGGAATGGCGGGAGAAGAACCTACTCATGGGCCTGATGAATTGAGTTTTTTTGACCCTGATGAAGACATATTCAAGGATATTGTGGGACGGAATATAGGTACGCGTATTTAATTTATAATTGCATATATAAGTCCCATGTAGATGCATGTAATTGGATTGAAAAAATATAAATAATTAACTGTTAGTTAACTAATAATATTAGTCAATCTTATTTTAGAGTTTATAATAAGATTCAAAATAAAAAAAATTATAATTTAAATTTTAATATAAATTAAATAAATTAATTTATAAAAAATTGATGATTGATATTGGTTAAAAAATATTCGCTACTTAGTATTACTCAATAAAAATAAATATATTTATTCATTCCTTTTTTTACATTTAATAAAAAAATTTTGGTATAAACTAGAATTGAATGAAGAGCGAAAATGTTTACTAAATTTATAAAAATTACACATGATGAATTATTTTTGAGAAATGATATGTTAAATAAATTATTTTATAACTAAGTTTTTGTTGGTTATCACTTATCAGTGACTAAGAGAAAAGAGGGTTGAATTTTATCTTCTTTTTTTATTGTATAGTATTTTTACTTTCTCACAGAAACTTAGGAGATATTTTTACTTTTATCTCGTATTGAGTTGAGAGACATTTTCATCATTTTGTATCCTAAGTGGCAGAAATAGAATCGAAGTAGAGAAGAGAGGAAAGGACACCAGATGTATCCTGGTTCAGCTACTTAGTACCATGTAGCCTACATCCAGTCTCCATCACAACTATGATAGAATTTTACTATCTCTTTTTCAAAATTACAAATACCAATTCTTCTCTATAATCTACCCAATCCTATTTGGGACAAATTCAGATTCTAACTCCAATCTGAATTTGACTAGACCTCAATCTAGCTTTCAATAGCAAAGTGCTAACCCAACTTGTAAGGAAATCTCCACAGGATCATGACACAATAGAAAGATGTACAAAGCAACTCTGAGACATCTTATGGCTTTTTATCACAATTTAACTCATTGCCTTTTACCTCCCATTGGTTTTTTCTTACAAACCTCACCATGTTTGCCTTTTACAATGAGACTCAGACAGATCAAAACTGAGAAAAAGAAAATACTAATTGAACTACATGAAGGAGAAGAACTCTAATAGCTTGGGTAGCTATGATAGTGAACTTTGTACTTTTCACTTACTCTCTTTGTCTTCAACTCTTGGTCGTTCACCCTTAATATAGAAGAGTGAAGCTTCCTGCTTCCT
>NC_029791.2:6737290-6742207 GCF_000816755.2 Arachis ipaensis | reverse complement strand
GAGAGAGAGAGAGAGAGAGAGAGAGCTCACTTCTTCTCTCTCATCATTTTTCTTCAAGCTTCTATAATCTTGACCATTGAACTTGACTTTGGCTCTAAGTTTTGATTTTGATCGTTGATGAGCTTCTGACCCAAGATGGCTTCACGTTTTTCATGGTTGGTTCTTCCATGCTTGAGACCTTGAAGCTTTCTTCTTGGTTCCTCGTCGTAGCACAAATGAGAAAATAAACTTTTGTTGTGCTTTGACCGAGAGAGACTAACTACTTAGTTGTAGCCCCTTTTCTTTGCTTTTGATTTGGTAACAATCTTTTTCCTTTTAAAGCTCCGTAACCTCCGTACATTCTCTTTTCTTTCTTTCTTTTTTGGAAGAGTGAGTGACGTGGCCGAAACAAGAGAGAAGAGAGAAGTGATAGCTTTCGGTGGAAGTTTCAAGGAACTTAATTGAATTAAATTTGAAGTTTCAGTTACCAAGAGTGAGAGAACTGTACGAAGCTTGTGGTCACTTAGGTTCCTTTCTTTAATTCATTATACTTGGTTCATGGGCTTGTGATTAGACTTGTCTTTTCTTTCTTATTTTAAAGTTAAGCTACTAAATTTTGGATCTTGAATTGATGGACATGGACTTACTCATTTGTTTATTGAGCCAATATGAAACTTAAATTATTTTTCTGTACACTAAATAAAATTTATTAAATAAATAATTTATAATAATTTAATAAATATTTAATTAACATTTTAATAATATTTAATCATCGTTTTAATATTAATTTTTTAAATTCAACAAAATTTAACTAAGATTTTTTTTTTCTTCTTGTCATGTATTTCTTTCTTCTTTTTCAACAAGTTTTTATTGTGTAAATAAATTATTAGACGAACTTAATTGAATTCGAATTACTAAAATAATTTGGTTATGTAACGTCACCCAATTTTTTTTAGACTTTTTCTTTACTAAAAGAAGCAATCTTCCTTCTTTATCAAAACCTCACTCCTCACCGAAGCAAAGTACCCTAATAAATGGATATTTTATAAGTACATCCAAGGATCGAATAGTTTACTATATGTGACATATTTGAAGTAGTGATGAGTAAGAAACCATTGATAAAATTTGTTACATCCAGAGAATTCGCCAAAACCAGAAAATCCGAGTGATACAAGAGGAGGGGCTCCAACTGATCAAAATGACTCAAAGGAGGGAACTAAATCTGGCGACTTGGTTTTAAAATGTTGTGATTGTGTTATCTCTAATGTGAAGAATACAGAAGATTGTGAAAGAATGAAACCAATGAGGCCACAATTATTGATGAAATGTGGCTGCGGTAGAGCAGACTGTAAAAGCAATATTGCAGCCGCAATTGCGGTTGCAGATCACAGTACAGAAGATGCAAGTGATGATGATAGTAAAAAGGAGACACCATATTTATTAGCAGCGAAGCATGGTATTATTGAAATGGTGACCATGATTCAACAAAAAATACCTAGTGTTATCCATACCACCAACTCAAAGAATCAAAATGTGTTGCTTGTGGCGGTCAAAAATAGGCAACCCCAAGTTGTTCTGGAACTCAAAAAGAAATCAGAAGCAGAAGTTTGGGACAACTTAGTTATTGGAGTGGATGATGATGACAACACATTGTTGCACTTGGCTGCTCATGGTTTAAAAGGAGACAAATCTTGGCAAATAGCTGGCTCTGCTTTGCAAATGATGTGGGATATCAAGTGGTACCAGGTATGTATATAACTTATTTCAATTTAGTCAAAATCAGTCAAATCATTTAACTGCTCTCAACTATCAACATCACGTGAAGTTGACTGCACCTGAGTTTTCATTAATATTAGCATGTTTGTTGCAGTATATGAAAAAAATTGTGCCACGGCATTGCCACTTCAGAAGCAACAAGGATTCAAAAACGGCAGGACAAATCTTCAACACATCACACCAGGAGCTCATCCAAGAGGCTAGCCAGTGGCTGAAGGATACATCGGAATCTTGCTCTGTGGTGGCGGCTCTCGTCGCCGGTGTTTCCTTTGCCACAGCTGGAAATGTCCCCGGTGGCTACGATAATGGCGAGCCACCACTAGAGGGACAACCTGCATTTGAGGTATTCGCCCTGGCTTCTCTTGTTGGACTATGTTTCTCCGTCACCGGACTCATAATGTTCCTTTCCATCCTCACCTCAAGGAAGGTGGCCAAAGATTTTCGAAGGAGTTTGCCACTGAAACTCCTTGCAGGCCTGAGTTCTCTGTTTGTTTCCATCATAACCATGTTTGTGTCCTTCTGCTCTGGTCATTTCTTTCTTGTTAACCACAAATACAAGTCAATCTTGTTCCCTTTATACGCTGCCACTTCCATACCTGTCGCTTTCTATGCCTTGGCTCAGTTTCCACTCTACTTTGATCTTCTCAGAGCTATTCTTACTACTGTTCCAACGGCAAGTGATGTAGGTGAAATTCTCTGACCATGTTTCTGTGATTTATTTATCACTCCTCTACAATAGCGTTTAATTTTCTTTCTTTCTTTTTTTCTTTTTTTTTTTTTCCCGTGTGGTAGCACATGCTCGTGCATGTCAATTTGTCATGTTGGTCTGGTGTTGGTTGTGCTAATAAATTATTTTTCGTTTAAGCATTGAAGTTCCTCCATGTAAGATATATGTAAGAATATTTCATACACGAACACCTATATATTTTGTGTTTATCTTATATATATTATTGTTGATTTTACCATGTTTTTTAGTTCTCGGTTTCTACTTTTACAAGTCGATTATTCTGACATACATCAAGCCTATTACTAGGAGGTGAAGGTGGACTCAAAGTGGAGTAGCAACAAATACTTTTAATACATTTCTGAAATACAGATCCTCTAAAGTGGCTAGTATATGTGTAGGCTAATCACCCTACTGTAGTAAGAACTTGTATAGGAAACAGAAAATAAACATTCTCAACTACTCTTTTCCACAAGAATTTATTTTCTTCTTAAAAGTTATTACAAGTTTAGAACACAGCTGCAATTAATTAAGCTTCTGCAACCTTCAACATGGCTTGGAATCTTGGCTCCTTAGCTTGGAATTTGAGTGCAGCATAGAGCTTCATGTAGTCCTCAAACACAAACTTCGGGTATTCTTTGTTTCCTCCTTCTTCTATCTTTTGTTCCAACAATGATGGTGCAGGGTATATCACAGCATCACTTCCAGGGTTGTAGAATGATGCTATGGACATCCTTGTTCCATTTGTTTGTGCTATCACACGGTGCTCCACACTCTTGTATTTTCCATTTGTGATCACCTATGTAATTTCACCATAATTTTTAATGTTGGATAAGGTTATTACAAGAACAATCACCTTAATTGATATAAGTAATTGATTTGTGAATGATTAGTAATAAGAGAATTGACATACCTCAATTTGGTCACCAAGATTAACAACAATGGAGTGGCGCATGGGCGGAACATCCACCCATTTTCCATCCTTGAGAAGCTGGAGGCCGCTGACCTTGTCATCCTGCAAAAGAAGGATGATGCCGCCGGCATCGGTGTGGGCCCGGAGACCCTTAACAAGGTCAGGGTTGGGGCATGGAGGATAGTTAGCAACCTTAGTCCCAAAAGAAGGACCCCTTGATCCAGAAAAAGCGTTTTTGACATAGCCCTTCTCCAATCCAAGATTGTCACACAAAAGATCAAGCAGCTGCTCTGCAAGAATCTCCAGCTTTACTGCAAACTCTTTCATTACATCTTTGTACTCATCACTGAGATCAGGGACCTCAGAGACGTTAGATTCCGGAAGATGGCGCAAGAAGAAGGTGCTCTCCCAATCCAATAAGGCCTTGTTTGCCGCAAACTCCTTGAACCTCTGCTCCATGCATTTTCTATAATGCTCTTTGTTTACCCTCTCCACTCTGTCCAATAACTCCTCTTCTATTCCATGATTCACCAACTATATATATACAAAACACCAATTAATGTGTTATACTATAAGATCATGAAATATATAAATTAAATGAATGTACTTACCTCAAAGAATCCCCAGTTCTTACAAGCATCTTCAATTTGATCAAGAATAGCCTTCCTCTCGCTACCATTGACATTCTCTAAGCTAATCACTGGGAAGTTCTCCATCTCTTTCTCTTTCTCTTTTGTATCACTTTGTGTGTTTTGTTAATGAATATGTTTTGAGTATGGAGATTGATGAGAAGTTAGGTGCATGTTACACTACTATTTATAGGAATTTCCAATGATTGTAGATGGAAAGCACTTTTAGAAAATTATAAGAGCTATTAAATAATGGGCATGACATGACATGAAATAAATATGATAATATATGCATGGTTCCACGTATGTATATAAGTCAAGGGTCAATTTGCGTCATTGAATTGTCTACTACAATTTTGGACTCATATTTGGTGGCTAAGGCTAGTTAATAACCCTTATAATTATTAGTTTATTACCCAAACCTACCAAGCATTTTCTCCTAAATAATAATTACTTAAGCTTGCTTGATTTGACATATAGCTTCTATATGCAATTAAGTAGTTTATCTTAGAAGCGGACATAAACATAAGTTATATGGAGTTCTCCTTTGTTAGAGCCTCCCAAACTCATTATTATGATATTGTAAAACTTCTTTTTCCTATTTACAAAAGATAAAAAGGGCGGATTTAAAAGAAAATAAAAATTTTAATTAGAATCTTTTCTGTGTCTCTTACAATATTATTGTATTAGATATTGTTATTATAATAAACCCAGCTTTAACATATTTGTAGTAAGTTAAAAAAAAATATTGTAGTAACTAGTAAGTGATTCAAAAAATAAAAAATAAAAATAGCCTATATAAAAATAACTTAATAACAAATAAATGAATGCAACAAAATGAGAAAAAATCTTACTCAAATTAAGGTCATACACGAATTTTTTAAAGTAAATTTAGC
>NC_029791.2:6736911-6737209 GCF_000816755.2 Arachis ipaensis | reverse complement strand
ATAATAATAATAAACGTTTACATAAATCATTTGGGACACAATTTTGAAGGAAAAGAAAATAAACTAATAAAAATAGCTTAGTTGATTGTGCAAAATTTCAAGTTTAAATAAGAAATTGATAAAGTTAAAAAATGGATTACCATTGAATTTATAATTTCCAATTCATTATGTGTAAATCTTACCACTTTAATTTAAGAGTTTTATTTTAAATTTTTTACTTTATCAATCTTCTATTTTAAAAGAATTTGATCCTATAAATATTCACTTGTAACTTATAAATACCATCTATACGTTTGTT
>NC_029791.2:6674836-6736729 GCF_000816755.2 Arachis ipaensis | reverse complement strand
TTATTAAAATTATTTAATATATATTTAAATATTTATTATAAAATATTACGTTTTTATTATTTTGAATTTCTTAGTACCTATAAATATTTTTTTATATTGTATCATTCTACACAATTTAAATACATTTAAATATTTTTTCTATTGTTCTCTCTTACCTTTCTAAGAGTGATGATGATTTAGAAATCATCTTACACAAGAACTGTGAGAATTATGATAATTGAAAATCATTAATTGAAAATTTCATATGATAAATTTTTCTTTCTCGTTCAGTTTAAAAATAAAAAATTATTGTTGAATGATACAAACTATAGTATCTAGAAAACCAACTTTTTCTAAAAGAAGAGGGGAAAAGAAAAGAAGAAAAAGAAAAATTACACATTTAAGGAGAAAGTGAAGAACATTACATCGAGAGACGGAGTTTAGTTTAGACAAGGAGGGGTTATGGTCTTCCCAAATTTTTTATAAAAAAATTAGTAGTATTTTTTTAAAAGATAAAAAGTAGTTTAATTGACTTAAATACTTTACTATGACTTAAAATACCCAATAAATTCAATAAACAACACTCTCTCTATCTTTAAGTTCAAATATGAAAAATTAGATATTTTTTATTTATTTAATTTAATATTATTTTATATTTTATTGTTTATTTAATTTAATTTTTTATATGATAAAAATAATAGAATATTCAATAAGTATTAATATTATTGTATTTGTATAAATTGATAAAAAATTTCAATAAATATTATAAATTTTAATATTTGTCCTTCTAACTTCTTCTTTATATATTTTACAGGATATATATTCAAATTTTTATATAAAATAATAATGAAAAATCAAAGAATTGATACATTTTTTAAGAGGAAGACTAATATTTAAGAAGGAGAACATATAACTTTTACAATATCAACACATGTAGATAGTTCTTCTACTTTAATGAATCACAAAGAAAGTGAGATATAACCTTCAAAAATTCAAAAAGATAATATTATATTTGTATAAATTGATAAAAAATTCAATAAATATTATAAATTTTAATATTTGTCCTTCTAACTTCTTCTTTACATATTTTACAGAATATATATTCAAATTTTATATAAAATAATAATGAAAAATCAAAGAATTGATGCATTTTTTAAGAGGAAGGCTAATATTTAAAAAGAAGAACATATAACTTTTACAATATCAACACCTGGAGATAGTTCTTCTACTTTAATGAATCACAAAAAAAGTGAGATACAACCTTTAAAAGTTCAAAAAGTTACATATGATGAGTTTGACTTTAATTTTTTAAAACGAGACCCTAGAAAACGACTTTAAATTTGGCAATATCACTCAAACCAGAGAGATGAGATTAGATAAACTTAACTTAAATGAAGTTCATATCAAAAACATCTTGACAATTATTCTTTGTCTCCCAAAATTTTGTTTCAAGTTACGCCACTGATTACATCATAATCAGAATTGGAATAATAAGCGCCACATGAAAAAGAATGCTTATAAACTAAGACCCGTTTTCTGTTCTTCAAGGAAGCTATCTTTGTTTTAATTTCCTCCAATAGCCCAATATTCTTGTTCGTTTTAGTAAAAGATAATATAAACTTATCTTATGGGCGACCTATAGTTTAAATGATATAATTTAATTATTAATTTTTTAAAAATAATTATTCATTTAAATTCTGCAATACCCTTTTTCTTTTCCAAGATCATAAAACTAAAGTCAAGCTTGCCTTTTAATAATGGAGATGAACCGCCGGAGGCTTTCACGCCAAGTGTGCCTATGGTCATGCACATTTGAAGTTACGTTTAAACCTTATCTATTTCATTTGAATAGAAAAATATGATGTTTTATTATTCAAACTATTAAATTTATTAATTATTATGTAGAGTCTAAATAATGTAATCCGATTCAATTTTGATCAGAATAGAAATATAAAAATTAATAAGTTCAATAATTGCTGTAACTATTAGTTCAGAATTCTTATTATTATGGTTTAATTATATTATAAGTCTTCGTAGTTTCTCAATTATGTATAGTTTAAATAATTTAGTTGTATACTTTTTATTTAACAAAAATTAATCATTGAATCTATATCCTTTATATTTAAGTTTCTTTTAATTTTTTTAAAACAAAATATGAATGTATTCAGTTAACGGAAGACTCCGCTGACTTATAGATGCATGAAGAACAGATTACAGATTCGAATCTGTTCAATAATCATTTAAAAAAGACTTTGATTTTTCTTCGTTATATTTGTGGCTCCTATTGCCTATTAACTATTTATAAGTGGTCAAAAAAGATGAAACAGAAACAGTATATTGCTCTGATGATAGCCATATATATATATATTTCTAATTTCTTGACATTATTATATCCTTTGATTTTACCTAACTTATTTTACTCCTTTATCAATTGACTTAATATTTGTATGAAAATTAAACTGTCATGTGATCATTTTCATTTTCCAGGTCGTGGCGTCTAATAATAATATAATATTGCTAAGTAATAACTGTTTTAAAGATTTGATTGCAAATTGACAACTAAACTCTTGCGCAACGTCAAAAACTTTTCTTATGGTTTGTTGATTGTTATAACGTATATATATTATAGTTCTTATGTAGAAAATCAAATGACTTTGAAATCATTATTCAATTCTGCTTACTTTTTTTTAAGGATCTTAATCCAAATACAACAATCATTTCATATTGCACGCGACAACTACTTTTCTAACTGGACGACCAAGATCAAAATTCAAATTAAATAAAGATATGTTTTTTTAATAAAAAAATTTAATAACCAAATTAACCATTAATTATGTGGGTAAGAAGTGATTCATGGCAAAAAGAGGCGCTGACTATACTGGGAAGAGGAGTTGTGTGGGAGGACAGTAGATGGCGATGGCATTGGCGCTCCAACTATGGTTAAAATAAGAACCAATTACAATGTGACACATAATAAAAAGTCCAACTATGATTAAAATAAGAACCAATTACAATGTGACACATAATAAAAAGTAACTTACATGTTATTTTAGAGGGGTTGGGTAGCATTCACCATATATAAATCATGCTTGTAAGTTGTAACTTACCATTTGAATGTAACCTGGGACAATTCACGTGCCCCTCTCTTTTTTGTGCACAAGATTGTTGACATGTATATCTTAATTAGTATCTTACCCGTATTATTATTATAGAACAAAATTATAAACATTCAATATACATTTTAAAATAATTAAAAAAAAAAAAAGCAAAATACAATACACCACGCTATGCCAATCTTGTATCTTAATTAGGGTGTATTTAGAATCTAATGAAAGTAGAATTGATTTTATTTCAAAATTATTTGTTTTTGTTTGGCATGAATAACAATATATAGGAACTAGAATTGATTTGGTTTCAAAATTGTATTGTTTTGTTTGAATGAATAAAAAAAGGAATTAAATTTATTTATAAATAGTATAGATTTACACTATAACTAAACTAATAAAAGAGAAGAGTTTGGAGAATAAAAGAGGTGGTAAAGGTCTAATGAACAGAAATGGTCTCACGGTGGTCCAACAGTTGTTATTGGTAGTAATAAAAAAATTATTGTGTAATAAATAGTTAATATACAGAATAACAATGTAAAACCAAATTATTATATTAATTGTTTAATCAAATCAGTCACCAAAAAAAATTGTTTAATCAAATCAATTATTTTTACATAATTAATTTGAAATACAATCATTTATTTCCAATTATTTATTTTAAATTACTTAAATCAATTTTAAAATATTTTATTCTAAACAAACCTTTAAAATCTTATTAAAAATTGGTGTATCTAGACTCTACACTTCATGCAGTAATGCTGACTAAAGACAAAAATAGAAATAATTCATATGCCAATGTGCCGCCGTTGCCTTCTTTTGTTTGGAAATATTCCAAAAAATAATCATAACTAGTTAACTACTATTGTCTACTATATATATGATATATATATATATATAAATAACAAGGAAAAGTATAGAGTACCAACATATTATCTGCCAACTTCTGCCAACTCTTATTTATAATTATGTTTCATGGAAGTGTGTTCGTGGATGTGTCTAATAATTAATATATTTTAAATACATATATAAAGAGACACATTCAGAAAATATATCTATAAAAACACTTCTATTAAATACAGCTATAAAAAATATATTTTTATTAGACACATCCACGAACACACTTCCATGAAACACAATTATAAATAAGAGTTGGCAGATATGTTGTTGGTAACGTAGCGGAACCGAAATAACAAATGTAAAATTAATCAAGATAGTAAGTGGTTTATATTGTTAACAAATGCATTTTTAACATATTATATATAATAATGTAAGGTACATATTTTAAGAGAAAAGTTATGTACCAAACTTCTCTTATATATACTAGATAGTTAAAATAGGTATACTCAAAGCATTAAAAGTTTATTTATTTTAATAAAATAACATAAGTATCTTGTTAATTAAACTATTGAAAATTTTAAAATTGGTAATCCAAAGAGTTACTACTTTTATAAGCCGGCAGAGGACAATCGAAAATGTAAACAAGTTTTACTTAATGAGGTTGAAAATTTAATGTTTAAAAGCAAACGAAATTTTACAATTGAACGGTAAATAGATCCTTCCTGGTTGAATTGAATTTGATAACTGTATTAACTAGCTTGTGGCAACAACCTTTCAATAAAACACGTGATGAAACTCCAACTAGCTTAGGGGAATAATAATGCACTAATACTATTGCAACTTGGTGCTTTGAGGCAGCCTCAAAGAAAATTCAACGACGCAACTTAGCATATGATATGATCTTTGATATAACCATATAGGTCTCAAGAAGCCTAATTGAAAAGCATGCATGCATGCATGCACTTTATGAATATTTAGGCACATCATCACCATACAAAACTAATTTAACTACCTAGAATAATTCCTATAAATAGCACTCTCCTTCTTTCTCATTCTGCATACTCAAAACATATTAATTAACGAAACACACAAAGTGATACAAAAGAGAAAGAGAGAGAGATGGAGAACTTCCCAGTGATTAGCTTAGAGAATGTCAATGGTAACGAGAGGAAGGCTATTCTTGATCAAATTGAAGATGCTTGTAAGAATTGGGGATTCTTTGAGGTAAGTACATTCATTTATATATTTCATGATTAATGTGATTTGTTTAACATCTTATAGTATAATAATACATTAATTGGTGTTTTGTATATATATAGTTGGTGAATCATGGAATAGAAGAGGAGCTATTGGACAGAGTGGAGAGGGTAAACAAAGAACATTACAGAAAATGCATGGAGCAGAGGTTCAAGGAGTTTGCAGCAAGCAAGTCCTTATTGGATTGGGAGAGCACCTTCTTCTTGCGCCATCTTCCGGAATCTAACATCTCTGAGGTCCCTGATCTCAGTGATGAGTACAGAGATGTAATGAAGGAGTTTGCAGTGAAGCTGGAGATTCTTGCAGACCAGCTGCTTGATCTTTTGTGTGACAATCTTGGATTAGAGAAGGGCTAACCCTGATCTTGTTAAGGGTCTCCGGGCCCACACCGATGCCGGCGGCATCATCCTTCTTTTGCAGGATGACAAGGTCAGCGGCCTTCAGCTTCTCAAGGATGGCAAGTGGGTGGATGTTCCGCCCATGCGCCACTCCATTGTTGTTAATCTTGGTGACCAAATTGAGGTATTTTAACTCTCTTATCACTGATCCTTAGAATAATGTTTATAAACTGGTATAATAAAACCTTTCTCATATTTATATGCCTAACATTCACAAATTAACTACTTATGTTAATTAAGGTGGTTGTTCATATAACCTTATTCAACATGAATAATTATGGTGAAATTACATAGGTGATCACAAATGGAAAATACAAGAGTGTGGAGCACCGTGTGATAGCACAAACAAATGGGACAAGGATGTCCATAGCATCATTCTACAACCCTGGAAGTGATGCTGTGATATACCCTGCACCATCATTGTTGGAACAAAAGCCAGAAGAAGGAGGAGGAAACCAACAATACCCAAAGTTTGTGTTTGAGGACTACATGAAGCTCTATGCTGCACTCAAGTTTCAGGCAAAGGAGCCAAGATTCCAAGCCATGATGAAGGCTTCACTTCCTACTGCAACAGCATAATTAATTTCAGCTGTGTTTTCTAAGATTGTAATAGCTTTTAAGAAGAAAATTTAGTTGTGTGGAAATGAGTACTTGGGAATAATACTCGTTTCTTTTTTTTCTTTTATCCTTGTCTATGTCAAAGCTCACAAGAAACATCCTGGTTGACACTGTTGTTAGGGGATCCACTGATATAGATGCTTTTAATAATGCTTATAACTATATACGTCCCCTACGTTACCAACTTCTGCCAATTTTTATTTATAATTGTATTTTATAGAAGTGTCTTTGTAAATGTGTTTCATAAAAATATCTTTTTTATGGTTGTATTTAATAGAAATGTCTTTATAGATATATTTTTTAAATGTGTCTTTTTATATATGTATTTAAAATATAATAATTAATTATTATTAACAATAAATTGACAGATAATATATTAGTACCCTATACTTTTTCAACTATATATACAAATTTAATATTTAGTCAAAATGAATGAAATGTTCTGACTTTTGTAATAAGTCTATGTCATGGTGGTCATTACGTGTTCCTACTTCCTAGTTCCTAAATTATTTTTTTAAGTACATAATAAATATTATGTTTGTCAAAAGCTGACCAAGTTCCAAAGAAGTTACTCTGTATATATATATACATATATTGGTAAAAATATACTTAATGAGTTAGTGTAGAATGTATATTTTGTTTCAGCTCTCAAAAAATAAGAATTATATTTTTATTATTTTGTGAATAAATAAAGTACGATATTATTTCCCAAGATATAAAGGGGATTAAAAAAGTTATCCAATCACATTTACATTCACTAACTTTTCTTTTTTCTTTCTGCAAGTCCCTAACTTATTTTTTGAGATGATCCAAAATAAAAGATTAAAATTTAAAAAATGTAGACATTTTTTTTTAAAAAAAAATTCTATTGATTTCTAAAATTTTAGCAAGTATTTAGAACATCTCTAATAAAATATTTTTAAAATATTTTTAAAATATTATTTTTAATATTTTTAAAAAATGAATTAATTTAAAATTGATATTTGTGTTAGAGTTGATTTATAAAATGAAACCAATATAATTAGAACTAACAATGAAAATATTGTTAAGCGATAGATGTAACATGATTTTAAAAATCGGATCGGACTGATCGATCGAATAGGATCAACTGAAAACCGAAAGTCTTTGTGATTCGGTCCATTAAGAAAAACTGTCATTCTAAACACCGTATGAACCGCTGAATCGGAAAGAAATCGGACGGTCAGATTAAACCAAAATCTCATCGGTTTATACCTAACGACACCGTTTTATCACATTTATATCCCAGCGGCCCTTTCTCCTTCTCTTTCCTTCAGAATTGAAAACTCACTCTTTTCAGAAATTAGAACCTTGTCATCAACTGAAATAAACTCTAGCTAGCCTCCACCACCGCCGCTGCAAGGAGTGGGACACTTCCGCCATCCGTCGCACTCAGGAGCTTCCCCCTTCGTCCTGTCGGCGTGCTCCAAGTCTCCAACTCCCTATTCGCTCTCGTCGATCGCAGCTTCTTCCTCGAGGTCAGCTCGGCGTCTGTTGTCTTCGTCTGTTCAGCCGCGCTTCCGTTGCCGTCTGTCGCGCTCAAAAGCTTCCATCCTCGTCTGGTGCTCATGCTTCGAGTCTTCCACTCCTCTGCTCGTGTGGTCATCGTCTGGTCGCCGTCCTGCTCACTATCGTCTGGTCTACTCACTGTTGTCTGTTCTTCATTATTTTTATTAAATCTAATTTAATTTAGGAGAATTTTTTTCTATTCCTAAAGTTAATAATATTACTCTTCTTTTTTATTTTTAAAACTAGTGTATGAACCTGTGCTCAATACGAAAAAATTTATAAAAGTAAAAAAAAATTATATGTTTGGATATTTAAAAAAAAATACAAAATAATTATTATGTTAAGAAATTTATAAAATTATTATCAAAATCAAAGTTTAACTTAAAAATAGTGAGTAATAATCATTTTACACTTTTTTTAAGTAAAATAATTATACATTGATACAAAATTTAAAATAAAATTAAAATATTTATATTAGGATTCTATTTTTTCAAAGACTTCTCTATAAACAATATTGATAGTTGAATTTGGAGATATTCCTACGTGTGATTCATAAGTAAAACTTTTAAACCTCTTTTACTCTTAACTCTTGAAAGTGCCACATATAGTTTGACATATGTAAAAACTGATTTGGGCAAGTACAATCCAAAATGAGATAGAGTTTGTCCCTGAGACTTATTGATTGTCATCGCAAACGATACTATTATGGAAAACTGTCTTCGTTGGAATCTAACTGGGACGATTTCATTTGTTGGTACCATATTCATTCTTGGAATCAAAGCATATGATCAACATTATTACCCGTTAAGACTTCACATTCTATGACATGATTTCCAAGCTTCCTAACTTATTATAGTCTTGTACCATTACAAAGACCGTTGGATTGGTCAATATTCCTCAGTAACATCACCGGAACACCAACCTTGAGTATTAATTTATGTGGAGGCAAACCAGAGCAATTTATGTTATTCAGTAATTCAGGACCATAGAGATCTAGTTGACTCTCCATATTCCCTTCATCCATACAAATCGAATCCGAACTAAGATATAATTTTTTTCCTCCATGAATGATAGCCATCAGATGGTTGTTGACCTCTTCAACGATGTCCAGCGTGGGAGCCAGTATAGTTCTTGCTTTGAAAAAATCCTTTGAGGACATGTTATCCAAAATATTTGGATAAGAAAAATGAACCAACTCATCAAATGCCTAGTTCGAAGAAGGAATAACAATATTTTCTGAAAGACATATCTCAGATTCACCATCCATATTGTCACATATTAGACCATCACAAATTTTTAATAACCATTCACCAAATTGCTCTGTCTCATCTTGATCTGAAGTAGTCGTCCCTATAGAAAGTCTCATGTTTTTTGTTAGTTTGAGCACCTGACAAAACTTTCAAAGGTAAGACGAATTCACAGTTGAATGAACGATATCTTGTCTCGATCCTCGTAAAATGACGGGAAGAATTTGTCTAAAATCTCCATCTAGTACATCTACTTTTTCTTCAAAGGACAAATCTTTGTTATATGTTGGAGAAAACCTCATGATATCACCTAAACATTTATCAAGCGCTTCATAGCAGTACCTACTAACCATTGGAGTCTCATCCCAAATTATAAGTTTGGCTTTCAATAGCAGCATTGCTTGAGGGGAACTAGGTTTGATGTCACATATAGAATCCTCAGTTATATTCAGTGGTATTTTGAACCTTGAATGTGCCGTTCTTCCATTGGGAAGAAGTAAAGATGCAATACCACTCGAAGCAATGTTTAACAAAATATCACCCCTTGAGCGAATCTCGTTAGACATAAGGTTCTGGAGAAATATTTTTCCAATACCCCCATGACCATACACAAAGAAAAAACTCCTTCATCACAATACACAGTTGTAACAATTTTATCGAATGCAATTTCTGCTTAGGTGTTGCGATGGCTAACATGTCCGAGGCATTTTTCTTTAAATCATCCCTGTTAAAGTTTAGCTCTTCCCTGATAACCCTTTCGGTTAACAAAGAACTATCAAATTCAGTTGCTAAAGGCATAGGAAGATAGTCTTTCAAGGTTTTACCATAGGAATGTAAGATCTTGTCTATATCCATTAAGCACAACTGATTAATCTCATCATCTGACATGGTTAACTCTGTATATTATACGATACTGTAAAAATTCAATCAAACTAAAAATGATCAATAATGAAGAACTTTTATAATTGCAATTATAAAAACTCACCCCTCATTTTTATCACGGTTCTCTGTTGATACAAAATATCATCTGAGAGTTCATGCCAATATCTATCCCAGAAATGTTCTGGTCTTGAGATATTGTTGGATGTTAATAGATTGACAAATAACCTTCTAACATATGATCATGAGGCCCACGAGCTTGCTTCCTTAATTGTATCTATGAATTCTCTGTCATCTTGCAAGAGTCCAAGGACGAAGCATGCATCTTTATACGTAGCATAAATTGTTCCTCCTACTGTTCTTATATCTCAAAAATTCATACATCCTCTGAGTATTCAAAAGAAGTCGTTGGTAATATTTTTCGGTATTTGCTGCAAAAAAACTTGGTTAAAATCCCACTTTTAAATTGTTAAATGGATTAGGCTACGCGATTTCAATTATTATGTAGCTACACATCCGCATAAGATTAATTTTTCTAAAAAATATATAACAATTCTAAAATTGTATAATTTACAGATTATAACTGCTGAAAGTTATTTGAAAATTTGTTTTCTAGTATAGATAAATCGAATAAAATGGACGTGGGGTACATGTTGTTAAGATTTTAGATTTAAATCATCAAATAAATAAGATCAAAATTGAATATAAACTTGTCATTACTTACAGGTACATGAGTCAACCTTCCAATTGCGAAGCCTTGCTTTCAAGGAAACTACTTTGAAGTATCGTCTTTCCAAACAAACTTGGTTGGAAACTCAGTATAAGTCAGACTTCGAGCATACGGATATGACATGTTCGCCACCATCCATCCCAAAAATATGGACTTGAGATATTTCTCTTTCGACGATATTATTCACATTAGAAGTTTCACTATAAACCACAGGTTGCTCATCCTCCAAATGGAATGGAAGTCTAATCACAAATGGTTCTTTCTCTTGGATTTCGTATCCAAATAAACCAGACTGCCTCACATGCCGAAATGTACCTACAATCGTAGTAATTCCTAATTTCGTCAACAACTTGTGTGGCTTCTGAAAGATCATCAGCGTTGTATAGGGTAGTTGTTACGCGGTCATTCTCTTTGTGTACATACTTAAACATATACTTAGTAAAACTTGTTTGACATGTGTATTACACATTTATCTAGCACCCGAACTTGAGTAACAATTTTGGATTATAAGGAACAATGAACTTATTGTCTAGTAATATTCCCTTTTCTTCACTGTTCGACCGTTATCAGTACGCCTATATTTGGGAAATTCGGCTTCATCAATGAGTGTTTACTGTCTAAACTCTTTGGGATAAAACTTTGAACAGGATCCATTCTTCATGCAAGGTGAATTCTTGTTGTACGGACCACATGGACCATGTACCATGTAATTTTGAACAGCTCTATGTAGATTTGGCCGTTCATTTTCATCAAGAATCTCAAATGTTATATGTTTGTCTATGTCATCTGGTGTTTGTGGCTTGAACTCGTTACTTATGAATAAAAGGATATGTGCATGCGGAAACCCTCTCTTTTGAAATTCTATAGTACAAACATCTGAAAATTGAAAAAGACAAATGAGCAAAACATTACGACATAAGATTCTAATAAGGTATTGCATAAACACAGACTTGCATCTCAAAATTTTGTCAAAGATTTTTCCCTCTTTTAGGTCATCAATCAAACCATCAAGTTGATCTTGAAAACTCGACACAATATATCTGGGCGGTCTTCTGCCTTCAATCCAATGGGAGTCACTTCGCTTTTTATCTCATCCCATTCAAGGTTACAGATCATAGTGATAAAATAGTTAGGATATCCTGCATATCTGCAAATTACAAATGCATCTTTACAATTATTCATCATGTACCTAGGTCCACCGGTAAAAGTACTGGGAAGAATGATTCTTTTGCCAAGCCTTGCAGCATCTACATCCCCGTTTATAAGACTTTCATGCAAACATTTGTATTTATCAACCCTCAACTGTAGTTGTTTACACCTAAAGAATTTTAACCTCTCTGATTTTATCATTGTGTAGGCATTTACCAGAAATTGTTGGAATAATCTCTTTGATCTCAGAATTAACGGAGATTCACCCGTCCTTTTCTGTACGTAGTTTAAAAGCAAAAAATTGTCGCAAAGTGATTGTTTTATTTTTCTTTGTAGGTCTAGCGGAAATAGAATCTGATGTTGTAATACCCAAACAAAATCCATCCTCCCCATACGGAAACAACAATAGATATTGCAAGGCTAAATAAGATGGGTGAAAAATATCAATCTGTTGGAGCTTTCTACTTTGACTCTCTATAATAATATCTCTATCTTTACTTAGTTGTTCGACATCACCAACAATCAATGCAGCCACTTTAGATGCAGATGGCAAGTTGTATGTCTGTAATCCTTTTACTAATCAACTTAAACTTTATGTTTGTGCAATTTTCCTGTTGGTACCTATCTCTTGCATAGCAAACACTCGTTGCCAAACTATTATATTTGTCTAGCATGTTTTTTAATATTGCTACAATTTACTTATCCCGCTTATTTATAGCTTCGTTGGAACTGCACACAAAAAAATACAATAAATTTTATGTTTTTTTTTCACAGATAAAAAATAAATAAAATATTTGATTAGTTGCATAAAAATTACCGAAATATGCCTATCTGATTATCAATCTCATTTTTTGTGCCTATCCAATTATCAATATTATTATTATGGTTTAATTATATTATAAGTCTTCATAGTTTCTCAATTATGTATAGTTTAAATAATTTAGTTGTATACTTTTTATTTGACAAAAATTAATCATTGAATCTATATCCTTTATATTTAAGTTTCTTTTAATTTTTTTTAAACAAAATATGAATGTATTCAGTTAACGGAAGACTCCGCTGACTTATACATGCATGAAGAACAGATTACAGATTCGAATCTGTTCAATAATCATTTAAAAAAGACTTTGATTTTTCTTCGTTATTTTTGTGGCTCCTATTGCCTATTAACTATTTATAAGTGGTCAAAAAAGATGAAACAGAACAGTATATTGCTCTGATGATAGCCATATATATATATTTCTAATTTCTTGACATTATTATATCCTTTGATTTTACCTAACTTATTTTACTCCTTTATCAATTGACTTAATATTTGTAAGAAAATTAAACTGTCATGTGATAATTTTCATTTTCCTGGTCGTGGCGTCTAATAATATTGCTAAGTAATAACTGTTTTACAAATTTGATTGCAAATTGACAACTAAACTCTTGCGCAACGTCAAAAACTTTTCTTATGGTTGGTTGATAATTATAACGTATATATATTTTATAGTTCTTATGTAGAAAATCAAATGACTTTGAAATCATTATTCAATTCTGCTTACTTTTTTTTAGGATCTTAATCCAAATACAATAATCATTTCATATTTTACGTCAGCGGAGCTAGATAAAATATTAAAAGCGGGTAAAAAATATTTATACAATAAACTAAGACTAAAATAAAATTTTAAAGGGGATTAAATAAAAATTTATATATAATTTACATGTAAAAAATTAAAATTAAGAGAGACTAAATACAACAATCATTTCATATTGCACGCGACAACTACTTTTCTAACTGGACGACCAAGATCAAAATTCAAAAATCATATATATATATATATGTATATAATTATTTGTTAGGGCAATTCACCCTGATAAGTCAATTGGTGTAAAATATTACACCAATCAGCCAAATGGAAAATTGATTCATGAATCAACCAAGACACATTTATATGTAGTTTGAATTAGGGTAATTCGAACTCCACACTCAATATAATTCGAATCAGACTAATTCGAATTACACACACGCACACACCCACTAATTCGAATCAACCTGATTCGAATTGCACACACACTAATTCGAATAAGGGTGATTTGAATTACACACACTAACCAAAGTAATTCGAATTGGCCAGATTCGAATTACTCAATGTGTAGTTCGAATTATACTGTTTCGAATTATACAGGGTCAGAGGTGTATAAATATGGTGTGAACGTGAATTGATCTCATTAGAGTGAGAAAATAGCTAGTGAGGAGAGTTTTGTAGTGTTGGTGCATCACAGAAGATCGATTAAGAGAAAAACACGATCTGGTGTGAAGTTCACTGATAAGGATCCTCTCAGTATTTTTATCAGGCCTACGACGAGCTATGATGAGTTTGTGAATTCTATACTACAGAAACTTGGTCTGCAAGGTGTGAACGGGTTCAGAAGATATTCTATCGCATTCCGATCTCAGTGCTGCAAGAAATCGTGAAGTATGATTGTTTCACCATAGGGAGTGATGAGGACTTGCAAGTCCTGTTTCACTGTCGTTGGCAGTTTCTCGAGGTTAGGACACCTGAGCTGTTGGCGAAGTTGGTCGATGTAGTATCTAGCTCGGGGGTTCGAACCGGAATACCCACACTATAGGCACGGTAGCCGGTTCTAGCTCGAGACCTGTTGGTGCATCTTCAACCGTCCCTGTGAATGAACCTCCGGACGAACCTGTCGCCTCCCCGTCGTTCGCTGTTGATCTCAACTGTAGTGGTGGCGGAGAGGTTGGTATCGTGGATAGGGTGCCGACTTCTTTACAGTGCGCGGCATCGGCTGGTCTGGGCGATGCATTGCTTGATGATATTGACGATGATGAGCTCGAGCCAGATCTCATTGCTGATGACAATGGCGATGAGATTGCAGCAAGTAACCCGGCTGGGGCTGGAGGTGGTTCTAGCTCTGGGACATAGCAGTACCCTCCGCACTTTTCATCTTTAGACTTGGATGCCATGAGACAGGAGGGGGTTCCTGGGGAGCCTACTGGATTTGGCGCTAGAGATGCCGAGGGGTCAGGTGGTCTTACAGAGTTTCAGGTTGGTCAGCAGTTTTAGGATAAAGATGAGGTTGTGTTAAGTGTGAAGACGTATAGCATCCGACGCGGGGTACAGTACAAAGTGCTGGAGTCTGACTATTACCGGTATGTAGGGAAGTGTTCTGAGTTTGGGAATGGGTCCACATGGTTGATTAGGATAAGTCTCCGGCAGCGCAAGGGTATTTGGGAGGTAAAGCGGTACAACGGACCTCATACGTGTCTCGCGACATCCATCTCGAGCGAGCACAGGAGTTTGGATTATCATGTGATCGTGCACTCCCCGAACGGCATATGAAATGTATGCGTCTCCAGACGCCATCGCTCAACGAAAGCACTCACAAGGGGCTCATCCAATCTGAACCATCTGTCGTTCAGCCTCGCAAGATGGTATAATCCCACCATCTGCAAGTACGGAATGTACATCTCGTCGAGTCGCATGCCCTGCTGCCGTCGCATGCTCGAGATGCATCGTTGGGGGCTGCACATATAATGGACCAGATAATTAAAAACAGATTTAATCATTCACACCAACTTGATTCGCTAAAAAGACCACTAACAAAACCACTAACAAAAACACTAAGTAAACCAAAAACAAAACCACTAACAAAACCACTACCTAAACCACCAACAAAACCACTAACAAAACCACCAACAAAGCCACTTACAAAACCACTAACAAAACCACTAACAAAAACACTAAGTAAACCAAAAACAAAACCACTAACAAAATCACTACCTAAACCACTAACAAAAACACTAAGTAAACCAAAAACAAAATCACTAACAAAACTGCCAACAAAACCATTGACAAAACCACCAACAAAATCACCAACAAAATCACTAACAAAACCACCAACAAAACCGCTAACAAAATCACTAACAAAAACACCAACAAAACAACCAAGAAAATCACCAAGAAAACCACTAACAATACCACCACCAAAACTAGTCACAACACCACAAGCAAATCCACAACCACAACGACTAACTAAACCACCACAAAACTACTAACGAAGTCACTAACATAACCACTAAAAATGCCATTTACAAAACCCCTAATAAAATCGCTTACGAAACCACATACCATATCACTAGTAAAACTTATAAAATCATTCACAAACAATGTCACCAACGTCATTTACAATCAAAACCACTAACATAACATATATAAACAAACAAATAACTTACTTAATCTTACTTTAAAAAAAAGATTTCATACTAACCTCATCATTGATGACCCCGGCTATATGGGCTACTCCATCCAAACGATAAAGTCTGTCCGGATTATCCCCCACAGCTGAATATCCTGCTCAAGCCTTTTTTGGAGTCGTTTTGGGTCATTTTCTCTGGGATTTGGTGGGGTGTGATATTGGAAAAGTGGTTCGAATGAGGTTGGTTCGAACTCCTTTTATAGCCGAATCTTGAGTAATTTGAAACACCTTCATTCGAATTACTACTTGCAGCCAAAATTGAGTAATTCGAATCATTCCAATTTGAATTACTTTGAAATGCGTGTGTATGTAATTCGAATCAGGTTGATTCGAATTAGTGGGTGTGTGCATGTGTAATTCGAATCACACTGATTCGAATTACATTGAGCAATGAGTTCGAATTACCCTAATTCGAACTACATAGAGTTGTGCCTTGGTTGATTCAAGAACTAATTTTGCTTTTGGCTGATTGGTGTAATATTTTACACTCCTTGGCTTATTAGGATGAATTGCCCTATTTGTTATGATGTTTAAAAATTAATATTTAATTGTCAAAAATAGTTAAATAATTAGTATCTAACTTAAAAATATAAAATTAATAAATTTAAAATATTTAAAATTATTAGTATGGTACATATTTTAGGAGAAAAGTTATGTACCAAACTTCTCTTATATATACTAGATAGTTAAAATAGGTATACTCAAAGCATTAAAAGTTTATTTATTTTAATAAACTAACACAAGTATCTTGCTAATTAAACTATTGAAAAATTTAAAATTGGTAATCCAAAGAGTTACTACTTTTATAAGTCGGCAGAGGACAATCGAAAATGTAAACAAGTTTTATTTAATGAGGTTGAAAATTGAATGTTTAAAAGCAAACGAAATTTTACAATTGAACGGTAAATAGATCCTTCCTGGTTGAATTGAATTTTATAACTGTATTAACTAGCTTGTGGCAACTACCTTTCAATAAAACACGTGATGAAACTCCAACTAGCTTAGGGGAAATAATAATGCATTAACACTATTGCAACTTGGTGCTTTGAGGCAGCCTCAAAAGAAAATTCAACGACGCAACTTAGCATATGATATGATATTTGATATAACCATATAGGTCTCAACAAGCCTAATTGAAAACCATGCATGCATGCACTTTATGAAATTCAGGCATATCACCATACAAAACTAATTTAACTACCTAGAATAATTCCTATAAATAGCACTCTCCTTCTTTCTCATTCTGCATACTCAAAACATATTAATTAACGAAACACACAAAGTGATACAAAAGAGAAAGAGAGAGAGATGGAGAACTTCCCAGTGATTAGCTTAGAGAATGTCAATGGTAACGAGAGGAAGGCTATTCTTGATCAAATTGAAGATGCTTGTAAGAATTGGGGATTCTTTGAGGTAAGTACATTCATTTATATATTTCATGATTAATGTGATTTGTTTAACATCTTATACATTAATTAATTGGTGTTTTGTATATATATAGTTGGTGAACCATGGAATAGAAGAGGAGCTATTGGACAGAGTGGAGAGGGTAAACAAAGAGCATTACAGAAAATGCATGGAGCAGAGGTTCAAGGAGTTTGCAGCAAGCAAGTCCTTATTGGATTGGGAGAGCACCTTCTTCTTGCGCCATCTTCCGGAATCTAACATCTCTGAGGTCCCTGATCTCAGTGATGAGTACAGAGATGTAATGAAGGAGTTTGCAGTGAAGCTGGAGATTCTTGCAGACCAGCTGCTTGATCTTTTGTGTGACAATCTTGGATTGGAGAAGGGCTATCTCAAAAATGCTTTTTCTGGATCAAGGGGTCCTTCTTTTGGGACTAAGGTTGCTAACTATCCTCCATGCCCTAACCCTGATCTTGTTAAGGGTCTCCGGGCCCACACCGATGCCGGCGGCATCATCCTTCTCTTGCAGGATGACAAGGTCAGCGGCCTCCAGCTTCTCAAGGATGGAAAATGGGTGGATGTTCCGCCCATGCGCCACTCCATTGTTGTTAATCTTGGTGACCAAATTGAGGTATTTCAATTCTCTTATTACTAATCATTCACAAATCAATTACTTATATCAATTAAAGTGATTGTTCTTGTAACCTTATCCAACATTAAAAATTATGGTGAAATTACATAGGTGATCACAAATGGAAAATACAAGAGTGTGGAGCACCGTGTGATAGCACAAACAAATGGGACAAGGATGTCCATAGCATCATTCTACAACCCTGGAAGTGATGCTGTGATATACCCTGCACCATCATTGTTGGAACAAAAGGCAGAAGGAGGAGGAAACCAACAATACCCGAAGTTTGTGTTTGAGGACTACATGAAGCTCTATGCTGCACTCAAGTTCCAAGCTAAGGAGCCAAGATTCCAAGCCATGATGAAGGCTTCACTTCCTGCTGCAACAGCATAATTAATTTCAGCTGTGTTTTCTAAGATTGTAATAGCTTTTAAGAAGAAAATTTAGTTGTGTGGAAATGAGTACTTGGGAATAATGCTCGTTTCTTTTTTTTCTTTTATCCTTGTCTATGTCAAAGCTCACAAGAAACATCCTGGTTGACACTGTTGTTAGGGGATCCACTGATATAGATGCTTTTAATAATGCTTATAACTATATATACGAATTTAATATTTAGTCAAAATGAATGAAATGTTCTGACTTTTGTAATCAGTCCATGTCATGGTGGTCATTACGTGTTCCTACTTCCTAAATTATTTTTTTAAGTACATAATAAATATTATGTTTCTCAAAAGCTGACCAAGCTCCAAAGAAGTTACTCTATATATATATATTATTATTTATGACATATGATCTCACAAATATTTTTATAAGACTCAAAATAAAATAAAATTAGAACTAATAATGGAAATATTGTTAAACGATAGATGTAACATGATTTTAAAAATCGGATCAGACTGATCGATCGAATAGGATCAACTGAAAACCGGAAGTCTTTGTGATTCGGTCCATTAAGAAAAACTATCATTCTAAACACCGTATGAACCACTGAATCAGAAAGAAATCGGACGGTCAGATTGAACCAAAATCTCACCGGTTTATACCTAACGACACCGTTTTATCACATTTATGTCCCACCGGCCCTTTCTCCTTCTCTTTTCCTTCAGAATTGAAAACTCACTCTTTTCAGAAATCAGAACCTTGTCATCAACTGAAATAAACTCTAGCTAGCCTCCACCACCGCCGCCGCAAGGAGTGGGACACTTCCGCCGTCCGTCGCACTCAGAAGCTTCCCCCTTCGTCCGATCCTGTCGGCGTGCTCCAAGTCTCCAACTCCCTATTCGCTCTCATCGATCGCAGCTTCTTCCTCGAGGTCAGCTCGGCGTCTGTTGTCTTCGTCTGTTCAGCCGCGCTTCCTCGCCGTCCGTCGCGCTCAAAAGCTTCCATCCTCGTCTGGTGCTCGTGCTTCGAGTCTTCCACTCCTCTGCTGGTATGGTCATCGTCTGGTCTTCGTCTGGTCGCCGTCCTGCTCACCATCGTCTGGTCAACGTCCTACTCACCGTTGTCTGTTCTTCATTATTTTTATTAAATCTAATTTAATTTAGGAGATTTTTTTCTATTCCTAAAGTTAATAATATTACTCTTATTTTTTATTTTTAAAACTAGTGTATGAACCCGTGCTCAGCACGAAAAAATTTATAAAAGTAAAAAAAAAATTATATGTTTGGATATTTTTAAAAAAAATACAAAATAATTATTATGTTAAGAAATTTATAAAATTATTATCAAAATCAAAGTTTAACTTAAAAATAGTGAGTAATAATCATTTTACACCTTTTTTAAGTAAAATAATTATACATTGATACAGAATTTAAAATAAAATTAAAATATTTATATTAGAATTCTATTTTTTCAAAGACTTCTCTATAAACAACATTGATAGTTGAATTTGGAGATATTCCTACGTGATTCATAAGTAAAACTTTTAAACCTCTCTTACTCTTAACTCTTGAAAGTGTCACATATAGTTGGCCATATGTAAAAACTGATTTGGGCAAGTACAATCTAAAATGAGATAGAGTTTGTCCCTAAGACTTATTAATTGTCATGGCAAACGATACTATTATGGAAAACTGTCTTCGTTGGAATCTAACTGGGACGGTTTCATTTGTTGGTACCATATTCATTCTTGGAATCAAAGCATATGATCAACATTATTACCCGTTAAGACTTCACATTCTATGACATGATTTCCAAGCTTCCTAACTTATTATAGTCTTGTACCATTACAAAGATCGCTGGATTGGTCAATATTCCTCAATAACATCACCGGAACACCAACCTTGAGTATTAATTTATGTGGAGGCAAACCAGAGCAATTTATGCTATTCAGTAATTCAGGACCATAGAGATCTAGTTGACTCTCCATATTCCCTTCATCCATACAAATCGAATCCGAACTAAGATATAATTTTTTCCCTCCATGAATGATAGCCGTCATATGGTTGTTGACCTCTTCAACGATGTCTAGCGTGGGAGCCAATATAGTTTTTGCTTTGAAAAAAATCCTTTGAAGACATGTTATCTAAAATATTTGGATAAGAAAAATGAACCAACTCATCAAATGCCTAGTTCAAGAAGGAATAACAATATTTCCTGAAAGACATATCTCAGATTCACCATCCATATTGTCACATATTAGACCATCACAAACTTTCAATAACCATTCACTAAATTGCTCTGTCTCATCTTGATCTGAAGCAGTCGTCCCTATAGAAAGTCTCATATTTTTTGTTAGTTTGAGCACCTGACAAAACTTTCAAAGGTAAGACGAATTCACGGTTAAATGAACGATATCTTGTCTCGATCCTCGTAAAATGACAGGAAGAATTTGTCTAAAATCTCCATCTAGTACATCCACTTTTTCTCCAAAGGACAAATCTTTGTTATATGTTGGAGAAAACCTCATGATATCACCTAAACATTTATCAAGCGCTTCATAGCAGTACATACTAATTATTGGAGCCTCATCCCAAATTATAAGTTTGGCTTTCAACAGCAGCATTGCTTGAGGGAAACTAGGTTTGATGTTACATATAGAATCCTCAGTTATATTCAGTGGTATTTTGAACCTTGAGTGTGCCGTTCTTCCATTGGGAAGAAGTAAAGATGCAATACCACTTGAAGCAATATTTAACAAAATATCACCCCTTGAGCGAATCTCTGTAGACATAAGGTTCCGGAGAAATGTTTTTCCAATACCCCCATGACCATACACAAAGAAAAAACCCCTTCATCACAATATACAGCTGTAACAATTTTATCGAATGCATATTTCTGCTTAGGTGTTGCGATGGCTAACATGTCCGAGGTATTTTTCTTTAAATCATCCCTGTTAAAGTTTAGCTCTTCCCTGATAACCCTTTCGATTAACAAAGAACTATCAAATTCAGTTGCTAAAGGCATAGGAAGATAGTCTTTCAAGGTTTTACCATAGGAATGTAAGATCTTGTCTATATCCATTAAGCACAACTGATTAATCTCATCATCTGACATGGTTAATGTAAGACCCAGATTTTTAGAAAATAAATAATGAGTTATTTATATTTATATATATGGTTTTATTTTTAGAAATATTATGAGATTTCAAGTTTTAAATTAATTTGGTTTTATATAAATTTCAATTATAATTAGATATTTTTGATTTACTGAGATTAATGGTTCTTGTTTAATTAAAATTCAAAGTTCTAGTAATTAAAGATAAAAGAGTTTTATATATAATTTAAATTACATAATTGAAGGTTTTGATTAATTTTATGAACTAAAAGAAAATTTATTTATTTATCTTTAAATTGTAAATTAGAGTATTTAATTAAAAATGATTTGTAATTTGAAAAATAAATAATAAATAAGTATTCTTAAAATTAATTATATTGAATTAAATCTAGTTTTGAATTAAAACTCTACTCAAACTCTGAATTCCCAATTCCAGACCCTAATTTCACTAACCCTAACCTCTCTTACCCAACTTACATACACATGTAATCTCCCTTTCACACCTGTTTGCTACTCAATGAGCCACGTTACTAACTCCTCACCGCTACTCACTCACCATCACCATTCCTTTTTCCTTTTATCCCACCCACACCCACGCAGAAAGAAAGGAAGAAATCAGAAGGAAGAAACGAGGATGGATTGAGAGTAAGGAACCAGAGCCACGGGAAGAGAGGGGAGGAGAGGAAGGGTGACGCCGGAGGAGAGAGCGAGTTCGCGGAGGAGAGCCAGAGGAAAGACGCGCCGTTGCTGTGCGAAGACCATCGTCACCGTCGAGCTCGCCATTCCATCGTGGAGCCGTGACACTGTCGCATCGCCATCGTGCTTTCTCGCCGCCGCTGCCGTCGATGGAACCATTATCGTCGGAGGAGCCATTGCTGGGAGAAGCCTTAGCCATCACCGTCGCGGATGAACAGGGGAGAAAGAGAAGGAGTGACGTGACGGGAGAGAAGGGGGACCTCCGCCACTGCAACGGCCGCTGGCGAGTTGCACGCCACCATGGAGTCACCATTCTTGCCACCGTTTAGCTGTTGTCACTATTTCTCGATTTGACGAACATGCTCCTTGTTCTAATTCCAGTTTTTTTCGATTTCCGAAACCTGTAACTTTCTTCCTTGATCTGTGATCAATTTATCCTTCTGCTATATCCCTGCCCTAATTACAGTAGCATGTGTTTTGCTCTAGTCATTGCTAATGCATCTCCGGGATAATCATAGTTGGTGCGGTTGTCGCTGTTGCTGCCTTGAAGGAGTTGAGGCTACTGCCGCTGCTCTGGCTGCATTGAGGGTGGCTGCCGCTGTTGAAAATTAAGGGATAAAGAAAGGGGATTATCGCGGTTAGAATTATGGTTTTAGAGGAATTTTAGGCTTGAATATAAAATATGGTATGAAGGGTTGTTAAAATTACTTAATGCAGAATTTTCTGCATAATTGGCAGCAGCTTAAAATAAAAACTGGGAGCAATCTAGACATAATTCTTTATCCAAATTATTTTTCTGTCAAACTTCAAGAAGTCAAGATTTCTCCATAAAAATTTCAGGGAATTTGGCCAAGTGGTTTGGAAGATATGAATTTTTGAAGTTTAGTGGTTGCTGCAGAATTTTCTGGTTTTCTGGTTTTCTGGTTCTGCAGTACCAACTTCCATACGCTATAACTTTTGATTTATTTGGAATTTTGAGTTACTTCCAAAAGAGTTTTAAAGATATATCAGTCTATTTTAATTCAGTATAAATTTCACATCCATTTCTATTTTGTAGAGTTAGTTATGTCTCTTGGAAGTTGGGCTGTTTGCAGGAAATTCAGAACTAATTTAAAGAAGCAGGGCAGCACTTCCAACTGACTTTTAATTAACCAAACGAGATGCTATGGATCTGAAATTTATTTGTCCTAAAACTTATGAGTGTTAAGTATATCCTCACCAAAATTTAGAAGTAATGGATCAGAATTGAATTTATTACAGATTTATTAAAAACAGAACTGCCTGCTGTATTTTTTTCTAAATTCCCTTTAGTGCAGCAACAGATTTTATTAAGTTGGCTATCTAATTCAATTCTAATCCAAACGTGGTGAAACTTGGCTTAGACCTAAAGGATATGTCCAAATTTAGCAGAATGTATGAACTTAGTTAAACAAAGGTGTGTAAGTTATCCCTAGGAAACGTTTAAAGTTAAATGGTGATGCGGAGGTACGCCTAATTTCATGGTGATGTGGAGGTACTTTTAGCTACTTGGTGATGCGGAGGTGTGTTTAGTTGTAAGACGATGCGGAGGCATAATGGAAAGGAAAGAAAGTAAGAAATAAAGGATGAAAAAGATACTTAAAGGGAAAGAAAAAGAATGAGGAACAAGGAATGAAATAAAAGTTGAGAATTATATTGAATGGGCTTTTGTGCCAAACTGCTAATGCGAAAGGGCCCGCCTAACTGATAGCTTGAGATTGCTAATGCGGGAATGTTCGCCTAATTGATAGCACTGTTCCTTACTGTGATACACATTGAACTGTTATTATAATGAGGCCTAATTGACACGGGTAACCGTGATGCCAAGGTGTCTAATTGACACAGTAAAGGGACCATATTCGGGGTTCACTCCGAGTAACGTCGGGTTGCGGGTAGACAACCGACGCATGAGCTCATGGCCTGCGCTAGGAACAGGCATGCATCATCTTGTTTGCGCATTTACATTTGATTGCGTTTGCTTTATTGTTCATTTGTGATTGAGCTGTTGTTTTGGTGATTTGCTTGTGTGCTTGATGAATATTTTACTTGTGTTGTAGTCTTAATAATGTATTTAGGAATGTTGTTTATGGATAAGGAACTGTTAATGTGACTGGATTTTTGTGTAAGTAACGTGATTTAAAGAAAGGAATTTAAAACTGTTTTAAGTGAAATTGTTTTTGTGATATGAACTAGCTATTTGTATTTACTCTGTTTATTGCGGCATTCACGTTCCCTACTGAGAACGTGTGGCTTTGTTCTCACCCCAAAGTTTTTAAAAAAATATTTTCAGAGGTACAAACAGGATGGCTAATTGAAAAGCTACGGACGAATAGAAGGCTTGTTTGGCTAGTTGCTTTTGGGTTTATTTCCCTCGCCCTTGATGTTGTAAAGTGTTGTATTTTTACAGAGGGGTAGGTTTGTATTTAAGTCTTGTATGAATAATTATTATGTATTAATATTAATTATGTGAGTATATGTTTATCTGACATAGTTGAGCTGAAGTATATACAATTTAAAAGGAATTTTGTTTTTCTTAAAATCTATCGATCAGTTAACGTGTAGAGGCTCAATATTAAATAGCTAATAAAAGGAAACTAGAGTCGTAACGCCTTACCCTTAGTACGATCATGACGTGCTAGAAGTTAAGGTGTTACAGTTAACTCTGTATATTATACGATACTGTAAAAATTCAATCAAACTAAAAATGATCAATAATGAAGAACTTTTATAATTGCAATTATAAAAACTCACCCCTCATTTTCATCACAGTTCTCTGTTGATACAAAATATCATCTGAGAGTTCATGCCAATATCTATCCCAGAAATGTTTTGGTCTTGAGATATTGTTGGATGTTAATAGATTGACAAATAACCTTCTAACATATGATCATGAGGCCCACGAGCTTGCTTCCTTAATTGTATCTATGAATTCTCTGTCATCTTGCAAGAGTCCAAGGACGAAGCATGCATCTTTATACGTAGCATAAATTGTTCCTCCTACTGTTCTTATATCTCAAAAATTCATACATCCTCTTTGAGTATTCAAGAGAAGTCATTGGTAATATTTTTCGATATTTGCTGCAAAAAACTTGGTTAAAATCCCACTTTTAAATTGCTAAATGGATTAGGTTACGTGATTTCAATTATTATGTAGCTACACATCCGCATAAGATTAATTTTTCTAAAAAATATATAACAATTCTAAAATTGTATAATTTACAGATTATAACTGCTGAAAGTTATTTGAAAATTTGTTTTCTAGTATAGATAAATCGAATAAAATGGACGTGGGGTACATATTGTTAAGATTTTAAATTTAAATCATCAAATAAATAAGATCAAAATTGAATATAAACTTGTCATTACTTGCAGGTACATGAGTCAACCTTCCAATTGCGAAGCCTTGCTTCAAGGAAACTACTTTGAAGTATCGTCCTTCCAAACAAACTTGGTTGGAAACTCAGCATAAGTCAGACTTCGAGCATAGGGATATGACATGTTCGCCACCATCCATGCCAAAAATATGGAGTTGAGATATTTCTCTTTCGACGATATTATTCATATTAGAAGTTTCACTATAAACCACAGGTTGCTCATCCTCCAAATGGAATGGAAGTCTAATCACAAATGGTTCTTTCTCTTGGATTTCGTATCCAAATAAACCAGACTGCCTCACATGCCGAAATGTACCTACAATTGTAGTAATTCCTAATTTCGTCAACAACTTGTGTGGCTTCTGAAAGATGATCAGCGTTGTATAGGGTAGTTGTTACGCGGTCATTGTCCTTGTGTACATACTTAAACAGATACTTAGTAAAACTTGTTTGGCATGTGTATTACACATTTATGTGGCACCCGAACTTGAGTAACAATTCTGGATTATAAGGAACAATGAACTTATTGTCTAGTACATATTCCCTTTTCTTCACTGTTCGACCGTTATCAGTACGCCTATATTTGAAAAATCCGGCTTCATTAATGAGTGTTCGCTGTCTAAACTCTTTGGGATAAAACTTTGAACAGGATCCATTCTTCATGCAAGGTGAATTCTTGTTGTACGGACCACATGGACCATGTACCATGTAATTTTGAACAGCTCTATGTAAATTTGGCCTTTCATTTTCATCAGGAATCTCAGCTGTTATATGTTTGTCTATGTCATCTGGTGTTTGTGGCTTGAACTCGTTACTCATGAATAAAAGGATATGTGCATGCGGAAGCCCTCTCTTTTGAAATTCTATAGTGCAAACATCTGAAAATTGAAAAAGACAAATGAGCAAAACATTACGACATAAGATTTTAATAAGGTGTTGCATAAACACAGACTTGCATCTCAAAATTTTGTCAAAGATTTTTCCCTCTTTTAGGTCATCAATCAAACCATCAAGTTGATCTTAAAAACTCGACACAATATATCAGGGCGGTCTTCTGCCTTCAATCCAATGTGAGTCACTTCGCTTTTTATCTCATCCCATTTAGGGTTACAGGTCATAGTGATAAAATAGCTAGGATATCCTGCATATCTGCAAATTGCAAATGCATCTTTACAATTATTCATCATGTACCTAGGTTCACCGGTAAAAGTACTGGGAAGAATGATTCTTTTGCCAAGCCTTGCAGCATCTACATCCCCGTTTATAAGACTTTCATGCAAACATTTGTATTTATCAACCCTCAACTGTGGTTGTTTACACCTAAAGAATTTTAACCTCTCTGATTTTACCATTGTGTAGGCATCTACCAGAAATTGTTGGAATAATCTCTTTGATATTAGAATTAACGGAGATTCACCCGTCCTTTTCTGTACGTAGTTTAAAAGCAAAGAATTATCGCAAAGTGATTGTTTTGTTTTTCTTTGTAGGTCTAGCGGAAATAGAATTTGATGTTGCAATACTCAAACGAAATCCATCCTCCCCATACGGAAACAACAATAGATATTGCAAGGCTAAATAAGATGGGTGAAAAACATCAATCTGTTGGAACTTTCTACTTTGACTCTCTATAATAATATCTTTATCTTTGCTTAGTTGTTCGACATCTCAACAATCAATGCAGCCACTTTAGATGCAGATGGTAAGTTGTATGTCATGCCATCTATAGTCCTTTTACTAATCAACTTAAACTTTATGTTTGTACAATTTTTCTGTTGGTACCTATCTCTTGCATAGCAAACACTCGTTGCCAAACTATTATATTTGTCTAGCATGTTTTTTAATATTGCTACAATTTACTTATCCCGTTCATTTATAGCTTCGTTGAAACTGCACAAAAAAAAATACAATAAATTTTATGTTATTTTATTTCACAGATAAAAAATAAATAAAATATTTAATTGATTGCATGAAAATTATCGAAGTATGCCTATCTGATTATCAATCTTATTTTCTGTGCCTATCCAATTATCAATATTATTATTATTATGGTTTAATTATATTATAAGTCTTCATAGTTTCTCAATTATGTATAGTTTAAATAATTTAGTTGTATACTTTTTATTTGACAAAAATTAATCATTGAATCTATATCCTTTATATTTAAGTTTCTTTTAATTTTTTTTAAACAAAATATGAATGTATTCAGTTAACGGAAGACTCCGCTGACTTATACATGCATGAAGAACAGATTACATATTCGAATCTGTTCAATAATCATTTAAAAAAGACTTTGATTTTTCTTCGTTATATTTGTGGCTCCTATTGCCTATTAACTATTTATAAGTGGTCAAAAAAGATGAAACAGAACAGTATATTGCTCTGATGATAGCCATATATATTTCTAATTTCTTGACATTATTATATCCTTTGATTTTACCTAACTTATTTTACTCCTTTATCAATTGACTTAATATTTGTAAGAAAATTAAACTGTCATGTGATCATTTTCATTTTCCAGGTCGTGGCGTCTAATAATAATATAATATTGCTAAGTAATAACTGTTTTAAAAATTTGATTGCAAATTGACAACTAAACTCTTGCGCAACGTCAAAAACTTTTCTTATGGTTGGTTGATTATTATAACGTATATATATTATAGTTCTTATGTAGAAAATCAAATGACTTTGAAATCATTATTCAATTCTGCTTACTTTTTTTAAGGATCTTAATCCAAATACAATAATCATTTCATATTTCACGTCAAGGACGGAGCTAGATAAAATATTAAAAACGGGTAAAAAATATTTATACAATAAATTAAAATTAAAATAAAATTTTAAAGGAGGCTAAACAGAAATTTATATATAATTTATATGTAAAAAATTAAAATTAGAGAGAACTATCTGTCACGGTAAATTTTAGAAGGTTAGATTTAACAGTGTTTGTATAGTTTTCTAGAGTGTTTGAGAATATTCTAGATGGTTCCGGAACGTTCTAGAATGTCCTAGAAGGTCCCGGAATACCCTAGAAGGTTCTAGAAGACTCTGAAAGGTCATAGAGTATTCTAGAAGAGTGTAGATGTATATAGAAATATAAAGAATGGTATGGAATAATCTAGAAACATTTAGAGAGTTGTGGTAGGATAGATTTTTGTAAAGAAGGTTCTGGATGATTAATCTGGACCGTTGATTAGATTTAATCCTAACCATCCATTGAGGAGGTGGATGGCTATAAATAGGGGTGAGAGTTAGAGTTTGGGTGTGTGTGAATCATTTGTAACCACACTTGAGCAATAAAGTGTTCTTCCACCAAAGTTTCATTTCTCTTGTGTTCTCTTGTATTCTTAGCTTTCTTGCTAAGTATTGAGGGTTAGGCTGACTTGGTCTTAGCTCAAGAGGTTGAGTAAGTCCGAGTGCCGGCACGGTAGCGTTGGAGTGTGTCCAAGGCCGTGACAATTTGGTATCCGAGCAAGGTTCGAGAGAGAGCACAAGTGATTTGTGGGTATGGCTTCTAGTATCACCATAGAGCATATTGAGTCTCAAAGGGGAAGGAATGCTATTCCTTCTCAATGGGGAGGCAAGAAGGCCCGTTCTTCAAGTGAGCCTAGAGGTAAGGACTCTAACTTCCTAGAAGAGAGAGTTTCTGTGTTGGAGAATGTTCTATCCTCTATGGATGAGCGTTTCCAAAGGATAGAACATGATAAGGAGACCCTCGAGGCTCACGTGTTAGGAGAACTAGATGCTTTCAAAGAAAGCATGCTCCAAATCGAAGAGAAGCTTGAGAATTCCTTAAAGTTATTTGAGGAAGTTCGAGTTTGGTTCGAGGAGGCAAAATCTCGACCAACCATTATAAGGGAGACGACAAAGATTGATCTCCCCAAGCCAAAGGAGTTCAAGGGCGTAAGGGACACTCGTGAGGTGGAGAACTTCCTATGGCAAATGGAGAGGTACTTCGAAGGTCAAGGGGTGGTCGAAGAAGTAATAAAGGTACGCACTGCAGCTCTCTACCTTTCTGATAATGCTACTTTGTGGTGGAGGAGAAAGCGTGTAGATATGGAAAAGGGTACTTGCAACATAGCCACATGGGAAGATTTCAAAAGGGAGTTGAAAAGATAATTCTTCCCTGAGAATGTGGTTTATGAAGCAAGGAAGAAGTTGAGGGAGTTGAAGCACAAGAGTACGATTAGCGACTACGTAAAGGAGTTCACTACTCTCACGCTTCAAATCCCCAACTTAGCATCAGAGGATGCATTGTTCTTCTTCATTGATGGACTCCAACCTTAGGCAAAGCAAGAACTACAAAGAAGGAATGTTAAGAATGTCGATGAGGCCATCGTGGTGGCCGAATCACTCATTGAGTATCATAGGGGAGACTCTAAACCCAAGTCATCCTCCAAGCCTAGTTCTACTAAAGGTGGGGGAGACAAGGGAAATAGTTTCTCAACCAAGAAGGAAGGAAAATACTCTTCAAAGAAAGAGTACGAAGAAAAGAAAAAGGCTTTCGTGCCCAAAGGAGGATGCTTCGTGTGCAAGGGACCACACCAAATGAAGGATTGTCCAAAGCTAGGGATTTTGGCATCTATCGCTGAGGAACGAGAAGCTCAAACTCAAGTAACTGAGTGTGTTGGATCTATCCAACATATGAATGCTGTGAAGGGCAAAGAGGCAAGTACTACAGAAAAGAAAGGCTTGATGTATGTCAAACCCTTTATCAATGAAAAACCCGTCATGGCTATGATCGACACTGGTGCTACACACAACTTCATCACGCCTGATGAAGCAAAGAGGTTTGGGTTGAAGATCACCGAAAAGAATGGCTGGTTCAAACCCGTGAATACTAAGGGTGAACCCCTTAAGGGAGTAGCAAAAGGGGTTGAGATGACTCTTGGTTCTTGGAAGGGCCTTGTGGATTTCTCAGTAGCACCCATGGACGATTTTAAAATAGTCATCGGACTCGATTTGCAAAGGAAAGCAAATATAATACCTATGCCATACTACGACGTAGTATGCGTCATGGAGAAAGGGTCTCCATGCATGGTCCCTACAGTCTCTAAAGTTGGCAGACCACCGATACTGTCTGCCATGCAACTCAAGAAAGGGTTCAAGAAGGGAGAGACTACATATTTGGCTCTATTACAAGAGGAGTCAACATCCGAAAGAGAAGACGTTCCTCCCAAAATCAAGGAAATCCTTGAAGAAAATAAGGATGTGATGCCTCCCGAGTTGCCAAAACAACTACCACCTAGGAGGAAGGTGGACCACAAGATTGAATTGGAGTTAGGAGCAAAGCCGCCCGCCTCAACACCTTATAGGATGGCACGGCCAGAACTCGATGAGTTGAAGAAGCAACTCAAGGATTTGCTAGATGCTGGGTTCGTCCGTCCATCGAAGGCACCTTATGGCGCACAAGTCTTGTTCCAAAAGAAGCATGATGGTTCATTGAGACTATGCATCAACTATCGAGCACTTAACAAGGTAACCATCAAACAAATACCCCATTCCTTTGATAGCCGATTTGTTTGATCAACTTGGTAGAGCTAAGTGGTTCTCAAAGCTAGATTTGAGGTCAGGATATCACCAAGTGAGAATTGCCGATGGTGATGAACCTAAGACCACGTGTGTCACGAGGTATGGATCGTATGAGTGGTTGGTGATGCCTTTTGGCTTGACCAATGCTCCTGCGACCTTCTGTACCTTGATGAACGAGATTTTTTGACCTTACTGTTCATACCCTGGGTCGAGCTGATCGACCCAGGATGATCGGCGACAAAGCGACCGACCTCTTTAGGACTGACTAGCCGACCTCTTTTTAAAGAGCTCGGCCAAATCGACAGGAGAGCCCAGTAAAGGGCCCAAATAGAGGAGCACGACCCAAATCCAAAGGCAATCCAAGCCTATAGAGTTAAAGGCGGTTCCCTTAAAGATAAGCTGACTTCACTCAAGATAAAGATAAGATAAGATAAGATAACTAACTTATCTTATCAGAAAGGTCAACCCACACTACTATAAATACACTGGAGCACCCAAGTATAACTCATACTCTGATTCTGCTAAAAACCTGTTTAATACCCATGCTAACTTAAGCATCGGAGTCTCTTGCAGGTACCCCCCACCCTCCGGTGACCAAGGATCAGCAGTGCAGCCAGTCCAACAAGTCGGACGCGGCGGCTCCGGCCGCCATCAACAAGTCGGACGCAACAGCTCCGGCCAGCAAAGAAGATCTCCTCCGAGATCGACCTACAGTTTCAGGTAACCCTCGGAACATTGGCGCCGTTGTCGGGGACCTGGAAGTCATCCCAACACCATGGTGGACGACCATGACAATGACCACGACTCAGATCTAGAAAACAGAACACCGCACAAGAACATGGACACTACATTGAAGGATGCTCCGGAATCCAACGGAGACAAAAACTCATCAAATCCGGGAGCAATAGAAGCAGTTCAAGATCGCTTAAAGCAACTTGAGAAAGAAACCCAACAACAACGGGAGATCGGAAAGGATATGCAAAGAGAGGTACGACGATGTCGAGAATTGGAAGAAAAACTACAGCAATTAGAAGCCGATCTCAAATCAAAAGCTCCTCGGACCGCTCCTGAGGAAAATTCACGCAAAGAACAAGATCCATTTACCAGGGAAATCATGAAAACCAAAATACCAAAAGACTTCAAGCTCCCGGATATGATTTTGTATGATGGCACCACAGACCCCAACCATCATCTCAGCAATTTCAGAAGCAGAATGTACCTTACCGACGCCTCAGATGCCGTTCGCTGCAAAGCTTTTCCAACAACTCTCACAAAGACAGCAATCAGATGGTTCGACAACCTACCTCCAAAGTCCATCTCAAACTTTGACGACCTGGCCAAAAAGTTCCTGGCCAGATTCTCCATCCAGAAAGATAAGGCCAAGCACGCCCCCAGTTTACTAGGGATCAAGCAAGGAGAACGGGAGAGCCTTCGCAACTACATGGAGAGATTCAACAAAACATGCATGGACATTCAAAGCTTACCAACAGAGGCCGCCATCATGGGACTCATCAACGGCCTACGAGAGGGACCTTTTAGCCAATCTATATCAAAGAAGTACCCTACCTCCTTAGACGAAGTACAGGAGCGAGCAGAAAAATACATCAACATGGAAGAAAACGCTCGGTTGGGAGAAACCTCCAAATCTGGGGCCCCCTACCGAGATAAAGACAAGTAATCCAAAAGGAAAGAAGATCGACAAGGGGAGAAAATAAAAAAATACCACAATTACACTCCTCTCAAGGTATCCCTAGTTGACGTATAAAAAGAAGTCTGCCACACGGAGAAAATACCCCCAGCTCGGCCACTCAAAGGCAAAAGAGGGGGAGGAAATCGGAATGAGTATTGTGAATACCATCGAGTGTGAGGTCACTCCACCGATGAGTGCTTCGATTTAAAAAACATCATAAAAAAGTTGGTGAGAGAAGGAAAACTAGATCGGTTTCTAGCAACCCGAGATGATGATCAAAGAAAGAGATGAAGGGACGAAGATATCGGACGAACCGCGCGATCACCTCGTACACCAGAAAGACACGTCCACATGATACATGGTGGATTCGCAGGGGGAGGAATCTCCAAATCATCTCGTAAAAGATATCTCAAAGAAGTATATCATGTCGAAGGAAAGGAGGAAGCACCCGACATCCCTGCAATCACGTTCATTAAAGAGGACGCATCTGGAATCATCTCGGGACACGACGACCCCATGGTCATTACCATCATACTGGCAAACGCCAATCTCCATCACACATTAATAGATCAAGGAAGCTCCGCCGACATCTTATTCAAAATAGCTTTCGACAAACTCGGTTTAGAAGACAAGGAGCTTAAGGCATATCCGAACAGTCTGTTCGGACTGGGAGATACTCCGGTACAACCATTAGGATACATATCACTACATACAACCTTCGGAAAAGGGAACCAATCTAGGACCCTCAAAATAGACTACATTGTGGTCGACGTAAGTTTAGCCTACAATGCTCTAATAGGTCGGACAACACTGAATCAACTCGGCGCAATAGTCTCGACCCCACATCTATGCATAAAATTCCCAACTACAGAAGGGATAGCGACAATAAAAGCAGATCAAAAGATGGCGCGCCGCTGTTATAACGAAAGTCTAAACCTCAGAGGCAGAGGAGAAGAGTTTCATACAATTGAGCTTGGCGGAGTGCAGCGACGAGAGGAACTCCGTCCGCAGCCAGAAGGCGAGATAGAGAAGGTTCAGATCGGAGACACCTCGGACAAAACAACTAATATCGGAACAATCCTAAGAGGAGACTCAAAAGAATTACTGATACAATTCTTACGCGATAATGTCGATCTCTTTGCATGGAAAGCCGCAGACATGCCAGGCATAGACCCCAAGTTAATGTGCCACAAGTTGGCAGTCTATCCAGGATCTCGGCCGGTGCAGCAGAGACGAAGAAAAGTTGGACCGGAGCGATCCCAAGCTGTGGAAGAGCAGGTACAGGCACTACTGGAGGCAGGATTCATAAGAGAAGTCAAGTATCCACTATGGTTAGCCAACTTCGTCTTGGTGAAAAAGTCAAATGGGAAGTGGCGAATGTGTACTGATTACACCGATCTCAACAAAGCCTGCCCAAAAGATCCTCACCCACTCCCAAGTATCGACGCTCTGGTAGATGCTTCCTCCGGATATAGATACCTCTCGTTTATGGACGCATACTCGGGATACAACCAAATCCCCATGTATCCACCAGATCAAGAAAAGACCTCGTTTTTAACACCAAAAGTAAATTACTGCTACATCGTGATGCCCTTCGGTCTCAAGAACGCGGGTGCTACTTATCAAAGGCTGATGAACAAAGTCTTCTCAGACCACATCAGAAAAATCATGGAAGTTTATGTGGACGACATGTTGATAAAGACACAAAACGAAGACACATTACTGTCCGACCTGACTCAAGTGTTTGACACTATAAGGAAGCACGACATGCGACTCAATCCTGCAAAATGCACCTTTGCGGTAGAAGCAAGCAAATTCCTAGGTTTCATGCTCACGCAAAGAGGAATTGAAGCAAACCCGGATAAATGCCAAGCCATACTCAACATGAAGAGCCCCACCTGTGTCAAAGAAGTGCAACAACTCAACGGGAGATTGGCCGCTCTATCCAGATTCTTAGCAGGGGCAGCGATAAGATCTCTCCCCTTCTATGCTACTTTAAGGAAGGGAAAGCAGTTCGAATGGACGACAGAATGTGAACAAGCCTTCCAAGACTTCAAGGAGTTCTTAGGACGGCCGCCTATCTTATCTCGACCACGAGAAGGAGAACCACTCATATTATATCTCGCAGTAGGAAGCTGGGCAATAGCCTCAGCACTAGTCAGAGAAGACGAAAGTGGGCAACAACCCGTTTACTTCATTAGCAAAGCGCTATAGGGATCCGAGCTGAACTACCAGAAGATAGAAAAGTTTGCCTATGCTCTCATTCTAACATCTCGACGACTTCGCCCGTACTTTCAGGCTCACACCATTAAGGTTCGAACCAACCAGCCCATAAAAGGAATACTGCAGAAAACAGATTTAGCAGGCAAAATTTTACAATGGGCAGTCGAGTTTTCAGAATTCGACCTCCAATATGAAGCTCGGACATCCATTAAATCACAGTATCTGGCCGACTTTATCACAGAATTCACAGATGCCTTGGAAACCCCCACAGAAAGGAATCTCTACGTGGACGGTTCTTCAAATAAGACTGGAAGCAGCGCATGCGTGATAATAGAAAGCAACCAAGAAACCCAAGTTGAGCTCTCCCTCAAGTTCGGGTTCCCGGCCTCAAACAACCAGGCGGAATATGAAGCGTTATTAACCGGTTTGAAGCTGGCTACAGAGGTTGGAGCTCAAAAACTCAACATTTACAGCGATTCACAAGTAGTCACCTCACAGATAACAGGGAGCTATCAAGCCAAAGATCCCACCATGAAAAAGTATTTGGATAAAACCAAGGAACAGCTCGGACAACTCGGGGAATATAAGATCTGCCACATACCCCGCGAACAAAACGCCTGAGCTGATGCACTCTCAAAACTAGCCAGCACCAAACCAGGGGGCAACAATAGAAGCCTCATCCAAGAAATGCTACAGAACCCGTCAATCTCGGATGAGGAAAAAATCCTAGCCATAACAAGTCAGGACCAAGGATGGATGACCCCCATAATTAACTACCTCAAAGCAGAGACGCTCCCCACAGAGGAAAAGGAGGTAAAGAGATTAAAAAGGGAGGCACATTACTACACTATTATAAACAACATCCTGTACAAAAGAGGGATCACAATACCGCTACTAAAATGTGTGCCGACCAACAACACAAAGGAAGTGCTAGAAGAAGTACACGGCGGCATGTGCGGCAACCATCTCGGAGCAAGAGCTCTTGCCAAAAAAGTACTCCGAGCGGGATTTTATTGGCCAACCCTACAGAAAGAAGCTATAGAATTTGTAAAGACATGTCCACCATGTCAGAAACATGCCAATTTCCACATCGCCCCGCCAGAAGAGCTCATCAGTGTAACCTCGCCCTGGCCATTTGCAAAATGGGGACTTGATCTTCTCGGACCCTTTCCCCAGGGATCAGGACAAGTAAAATTCCTCATAGTCGGAGTAGACTATTTTACAAAATGGATTGAGGCAGAGCCCCTAGCCAACGCCACCACTCAAAGAAGCCGAAAATTCCTATACAGGAACATTGTCACGAGATTTGGGGTTCCATACTCCATCACCACAGACAATGGCACTCAATTCACAGACGCAGGCTTCAGGAGACTAGTATCCGACTTGAATATAAAGCACCAGTTCACCTCCGTCGAACACCCTCAAGCCAATGGACAGGCCGAAGCTGCCAACAAAGTCATATTGGCTGGGTTGAAACGGAGACTAAAAGATGCAAAGGGAGCTTGGGCCGAAGAACTTCCACAAGTCTTATGGGCATATCGAACAACGCCACACTCCACGACAAATGAATCACCCTTTCGACTAGCATATGGAGTGGAGGCAATGATCCCAGTAGAGATCGAGGAAGGGTCATCCAGAGTAGTCCACTACAATGAAGAGGCCAACTCTCAACTTCAGAAGGAAGAACTCGACCTACTACCTGAAATCCAAGAAAGAGCTCGGATCAAGGAAGAAGCACTAAAACGTCGAATGGCTTCCAGATATAATCAAAAGGTAGTGCCGAGAAGTTTCACGGAGAACGATCTCATCCTAATCCAAAATGATATTGGAACAACTCGATCAGGAGAAGGAAAGTTGGCAGCAAACTGGAAAGGACCCTACCGAGTTGTAAAAGTACTTGGGAAGGGCTACTACAGACTGTCCGAACTCGATGGATGAGAGCTTCCCAGATCATGGCACGCCTGCAACCTAAGAAGGTACTACAGCTAGAAAAGTAAAAGATCTCACTATTGGATGCACTCTTTTTCCTGAAAAGGTTTTTTAATGAGGCACCAAGTTGAGACTCAGACACTATTCGACATAAAGGGATGAAAAATTCCCACATGTATATATTTGCACTTTTCTTTGAATAAAATATATATTTTAGATATTCTACAAGTATTCAAATATATACATGTAGAATTTTCTAGGCAGTTACTAAATATTTCTGTAACGTTTCATTGTTACATTTAAATTCTTTTGATAACTGCTTTAAAACCAACTGTGAATCTCCTAGAATTTGAACCTCTAAAGCTCCTTTGTCAATTAAAATCTCGAGACCTAAAATTAAAGCCTCATATTCAGCGACATTATTAGAACAAGGATACTTCAATTCAAACAAAAATTCTGATGGAACACCCTCAGGTGAAATAATAAGGATTCCAACTCCTGCACCATCTTTGTGCTTAGATCCATCAAAATACAATTTCTAATAATTGACCTTTATATCTATAATATTTGCCCTCTGGTCATTCAGACCTTTTGAATTATCCACAAGAAAGTCTGCAATGACCTGTCCTTTAACAGCTTTCGCTGGGACATATTGCAAGTCGAATTCTATTAATGCTAACATCTATTTTCCCAAATGCCCCCTTAACATAGGGAAACTAAGCATATACTTAATAACATCAGTCTGCCGCTATTAACTTTACCGATTTAGCCACCATATAACACTTTAGTTTCATACAAGCATGATATAATGACAAACATAACTTTTCAGTCGGTGAATACCTTGTTTCGATATCAGTTAAGACTCGACTAAGGTAATAAACTGCACGTTCATGCCCATTTTCATCATCTTGGGCTAACATACATCCAATCGAATTCTCAGATGCTGCAATATATAATTTTAAAGGTTCAAATGGACGAACATTCGCCATAATTGGGGCCTTGGCCAAATAAGTTTTGATCGAATCGAATGCTGACTGATGCTCTGTAGTCCATTCAAATTTCGAACCATTCTTTAATTTTACTAGAGGCACAAACACCCTAGTTCGATCTGAAAGATTCGAGATAAACCTTCGAAGATAATTAATTTTTCCTAAAAACGATTGTACTTCTTTCTTTGATTTGGGTGCAGACAAAGCTAATATTGCATCTGCTTTATTCTTATCGATAGCTATCCCCTTCTTATGAACGACAAAGCCTAAGAAATTTTCCGCCGATACACCAAAAGCACACTTCAAAGGATTCATTTTTAATCATTTTTTCCTCATAGTCAAGAATGCTCTTCTTAAGTGGTCTATATGTTGATTTACAGAAATAGATTTGACCATTACATCGTCGATATACACTTCCATAAATTTTCCAATAAACTCATGGAAAATAGCATTCATTGCTCGTTGATATGTCGCTCCAGAATTTTTCAAACCAAAAGGCATAACCACCCATTCATATGTACCTAATGCCCCAGGACAACGGAAAACAGTTTTGGCCACATCATACTCTGCAATAAATATTTGGTTATATCCAGAATAACCGTCCATGAAGCTTAGGATTTCATTTCCTGCTGCAGAATCAATTAACATATCTGCAATTGGCATGAAATACTCATCCTTTGGAGTAGCATTGTTCAAATCTCGAAAATAGATACACACCCTCAATTTTCCGTTTTTCTTCATCACTGGAACTATATTCGACACCCACTCTACATAACGAGCAGTTCGAATAAATTTAGCTTTAATCAAGCGTTCTATGTCTTCCTTGATTTTTACATTAATTTCAGGAGCAAAACGTCTAGGGATTTGTTTCACAGGTCGAGCATTGGGTTTTAATGCTAATCGATGTTCTACTAACGATCAATCAAGACCAGGCATTTCATGGTAATCCCATGCAAAACAATCCTTAAACTCATGTAACAAATCGATAAGATTAGTTCGAAAAGGATCAATAAGATCTTTACAAATATATGTAATTCGAACATCATCATAAGTACCCAAATTAACTTCTTCTAAAGGATCTTGAGACTCAAATCCGTTATAATGATCATCTTTATTTGTGCATTTTTCAAATTCCAAAGGTTCCAAATCATAAATACAATCAAAAGTAAAATCAATAACATCACAAGAAAGAGTTGATACTTGATTTTCTTATTGAATCATCATAACTTTTATTCTCTAAAAAATGAGCCTCTGCTATTAAATCGGCAGTCCGACTCATATTGTTAATATCATTACAAGTAATAGGAACATCATTACTACATTCGATTAGAGGTGCCGAATCAAACATATTACTACTAACAAATCTATCATTCCTATAAGATTCAACTTTATCAGAAGAATCATCTTTATTTTCTAAAACTCAGAAATTTAAATAATTATGCAAAGTTACCAGGTAATCAGAAACTTCCTCAACCTGGTCCATGATTCAATCTTCAAGGCCTTCAAGAATCACAATCCCAACCTGTTAGTTCGAAAGGTATGTCTGGGTAGCACAACTTCACCGATAGTCCCTCCGAGGTCAAATAACAACTTTCACAATTGTAAAGATTCAAAGATCGATCAACATTTAAAGGCTTCAATTTTCGATTATATATCCTAAAATCGACATGCATTTGTTCGACATATAAACTCGAATCCGCCTTGACAATTTCAGGCTTGCCCTCTTTAGTCCATAGAAGTATGCTCTGATGCACTGTAGATGGCACAGCACCCACTCCATGGATCCAATCCCTTCCAAGTAAGGCATTATAACTAGCCTTAGATGGGACCACCACAAATACAGAGTGTCTTTCTAAAGACCCCACCTTCACTGTCAGAGTAACTAACCCTTTTGCTGGTGTGAAATTTCCACTAAAGTCAGTTACAGCGATATTTGTAGGGACCAACTCCTCAAAATGTTTCCCTACTTTTCCCAACATCCTCTCAGGTAAGAGACTTATCGCTGCTCCACCATCAATCAGTACCTTATTTGTTTTAAAACCATTCACAACAGCAACAATGTGAAGGGGACACAAATGAAACATCTGCCTCTCAGTTGGACGAGCAAAGAAACCTGGCTCATCTTCTATACGGATGAAAGAAAAAGCTTCTTCATCCTCTTGATCGTAATCCTCATCCGGATTACCGTCACACTCCCCAAGGTACTCGGTAGGGATTATCAAAATCGTCCCCACCATGTCATCATCTCCTTCATCGAAGTATTTTTCATCGATATCAACATCTTTATGTTTATCTACCCCAGAAGACTGAGCAATTGCCTTTCCTTTGTCCATCTTAGCTGGCGATGGAATCTCCTTAGGATAAGTCTCTCTATCAGAAGGAAAGACAATTCGGAAATGCATTGAAGGAGTTGCCCCCTTGCTTGCTTCCTTTTCCGTATCAATCTGAAGTTTTTTATTTTGATTGAAACTTCTCATTCCTCCTCTTCCTCTCGGGTATCCTCTGGCTCGCCCTCGAAAAGCTGCATATTGATTTCGAGACGGCGCTCTGTGTCCCCATTGAGGATTACGTCGATATAAGGGATCACGCCTTTGGAATTCTTGACGGTTTCTGATCCATTGAACACCAATAGCCTGAGATCGGCTCAAAGATGTATTCACATCATGTAGAGGAATTTTTGAACCAGAACCTTCTACACATCGAATTAGTTGTCTCTCACGTCCTCGTTCCTCCCTGTGTGCTAATTTTTTTTCATTCTTTCCTTTTCAAAGATTGCCGCTGTTTCGGCATCAAAAACAGCGTTACACCGTGGACACAGCGATACGTCCCGGTCTTTGATTTTTTGCTGAACCAAGAAGTCCAACAAACCATCCCCTGTTTTGGGGTACACAACTCTTACTTGTGACACGAAATCATCAAGAGCCACATCAAAATCATAAGACATCCCCACCGTATTCACTTCAAAGCAGGGTTCCACATAACTGGCATCAGTTTCGAAAGGATCTACATCGACCTTAATTTCCTTTTTGCCATCATCAAATTTCAAACGTCCTTCCATTATTGCCTCCTAAATCAAATCCCTGAAATGAACACAACTGTTAGTCGAATGACTTGTTACTTGATGGAATTTACAATGAGGTTTTCCTTTCAAATCCTTCAAGGAAAGTAAAGTTCTACCCTCAGGCAAAACCAATTGTCTATCTTTAAGCAACACATCAAAAATTTGATCATATTTGGAGATATCGAAACTATATTTCTTTCCACTTTTAAATTTTGAATCATTCGACTTTTCACTACTAGGAAGTTTTTTCAACAAAGAACAAACATATGGAGGGCCTTTCTTAAGTTTATCCAAATCGACTTCTGTTTCAAAATTGATTTCCTCCTCTGAGGACTCCATAGTTACATAAGCAACTTTCTCCTTTCGAATAAATGGTTTACTTTTCGACCTCTGTTCGGTTCTGTGTTTTTCTTTTTCCTTTTTCATTAACTCAGTTTGCCAAACCTTTTCGGCCAAATGAGCCAAATCAGGAATATGCACATTAAGCAACTTTCTGCGCATATAGAATCCTAACCCTATAGTTGCTATTTTCACTATTTCATTCTCAGGCAATGTGACATAGCACCTACTTCTAGAATTTTTGAAACATATTAAATAATCATCAATGGTTTCACCATCTTCACGTTTCAAAGCTACTAAATCGGTAACTGCTACATTCATTTCCCTCGATAAAATTGAGCGTGAAAAGCAGTTTCCTACTGATTCCATGTTGTAATCGAATTTGGTCTAAGATTCGAAAACCATGTAAATGCATTCTTCGTCAATGACGACGGAAAAAATTTCATTTTCAAATTTTCATCATTTGCTAAATTTCCAATCTCGATCAGATATCGAGCAACATGTTCAGTTGTTGATTCTCCAACTTCTCTAGCAAATTTTGAAGTTATTTTCGGATTCTTTACCCCTCTTGGCACTTCAGCCATTTGAACTACTTGGGAAAAAGCCGAAACAAAATGTGGCTGATTCATAAAACCAACATTCAATCCGACCCAATTTAACACTTCTTCTACAATTCGGGTGACCTAATAACGATCACCACGCAAACCATGTAAAACATTATCAGCATTCTCATGTCGATGAACTATGCGAGGGTTTTCTTGATTTGGAACATGATTTTTATTTTGAAAAATATTTTCCATCCCCTCATTAGTTCCTCGAGCATTATGCCTTTCACCGTCATCATAATCGACGATTCGAGCAATCCTCTCGACTTGTCTAGCAAGACGCTCGAATCTTGATTCATGATCAGCCATCATAGGATTCAGAATTGTAGTCATTTGCTGAGTCAATAAATTAACCAAGTCATGGTGACTTTCCTCCACTTGTTGTCGATACGCTGCCATTGAACTCGCAGCATTCGAAGTGGAGCCCACATGATACTCACGAGAATACTCAGAGTGTTGTTGTGGGTTTTGCATAATATTTACTCCACTTACATTCCCAAATCGAATAGGTGGGACAAACCCACCCACCGGTGGGGTATAACCAACAGGCAAGCCATAAGGGGGCCAACTAGCGGTTAATGGAGGTTAAAACGGTGGCGCAGGGCCACGTGGATGAATATTACGTCTAACATTTCCAGTTTGAATAGTCGTGACGACTATACTTTCAGTTCCGATTGCACCTTCCGAACGTGAAGACACGTCGGCCTGTTGTACGGATACTGTTATGCTATCATTGGTGGAGGAACCACCATTCACATTTGACAATTCATCAGCCATGTGAATGATCTTCCCACTTCGTAATCGCATACACTGGAAAGTAGTAACTTTTGACATACTTCGATTTAAAACTGTCCCACTGGGCGTGTCAATTTGTTTTGTCGATTTTTAGCAAATTGAAGGTGGTTCGATTCTAATGGTCTGGGAGCGAAACCAACTCCTCTGTGCGAGTACCAATTTTCTATAAGTGCATCAAAGTGTCTTCGATTAGACTAAATTTAAAGGATTAAAATACAGTAAATTCATAAATTAGTAAATAAAATTCAGAAATTAACGTTTTGTAAACAATTTAAAGAAATTAAAAGAAAACAATAAGTTACTTTCTTTTAAAATAAAGGACTTCTTCATGTAAAATGGTGATGATAAAATACTGAAAACTAAATTCAAAAGAAAAAATAAATAAATATGAATAACACTTAATGAATAAGATTAAATAAAATATGAAAAAATACAAACAGGATTGAAATTAAAAAGAATAAAAAGAAGGTGGAAGGAATCCTACAGAAAAAGGAAACTCGATCGCAAACTCAGGAATACACTGGGATGTGAGAGTGCTTAGAGTGTTTTTCTGAGTAAAAGTTCTAACCCTTTTTCACTGAAATTCCTTAGTATTTATAACATACCCTTACATAACGGTCAATTAAAATTACATTAACAACAATTAATTATTCACTAACCTTCTCACTTTTTTGACCACTCGACTAAATCTTCGAAAATCTTCCTTCAAATCGAATCTCCTCCTCAATTTAACTTCTTCGATTTCGACAAAGCAACTCAAAAACAAATTCCGTGTCAGCAACTCCCAGACTTAACCTCCTAAATACATTTCCTCGAAAACCATATTCGATATCTTTCGATTTGATCCTTTCAGATCGAAAATCAATTTTCGATCAACAATTTTAATAAACTAACATAAGTATCTTGTTAATTAAACTATTCAAAAATTTAAAATTGGTAATCCAAAGAGTTACTACTTTTATAAGCCGCCAGAGGACAATCGAAAATGTAAACAAGTTTTACTTAATGAGGTTGAAAATTTAATGTTTAAAAGCAAACGAAATTTTACAATTGAACGGTAAATAGATCCTTCCTGGTTGAATTGAATTTTATAACTGTATTAACTAGCTTGTGGCAACAACCTTTCAATAAAACACGTGATGAAACTCCAACTAGCTTAGGGGAATAATAATGCACTAATACTATTGCAACTTGGTGCTTTGAGGCAGCCTCAAAGAAAATTCAACGACGCAACTTAGCATATGATATGATCTTTGATATAACCATACAGGTCTCAACAAGCCTAATTGAAAAGCATGCATGCATGCATGCACTTTATGAAAATTTAGGCATATCATCACCATACAAAACTAATTTAACTACCTAGAATAATTCCTATAAATAGCACTCTCCTTCTTTCTCATTCTGCATACTCAAAACATATTAATTAACGAAACACACAAAGTGATACAAAAGAGAAAGAGAGAGAGATGGAGAACTTCCCAGTGATTAGCTTAGAGAATGTCAATGGTAACGAGAGGAAGGCTATTCTTGATCAAATTGAAGATGCTTGTAAGAATTGGGGATTCTTTGAGGTAAGTACATTCATTTATATATTTCATGATTAATGTGATTTGTTTAACATCTTATAGTATAATAATACATTAATTGGTGTTTTGTATATATATAGTTGGTGAATCATGGAATAGAAGAGGAGCTATTGGACAGAGTGGAGAGGGTAAACAAAGAACATTACAGAAAATGCATGGAGCAGAGGTTCAAGGAGTTTGCAGCAAGCAAGGCCTTATTGGATTGGGAGAGCACCTTCTTCTTGCGCCATCTTCCGGAATCTAACATCTCTGAAGTTCTTGATCTCAGTGATGAGTACAGAGATGTAATGAAGGAGTTTGCAGTGAAGCTGGAGATTCTTGCAGAGCAGCTGCTTGATCTTTTGTGTGACAATCTTGGATTAGAAAAGGGCTATCTCAAAAATGCTTTTTCTGGATCAAGAGGTCCTTCTTTTGGGACTAAGGTTGCTAACTACCCTCCATGCCCTAACCCTGATCTTGTTAAGGGTCTCCGGGCCCACACCGATGCCGGCGGCATCATCCTTCTTTTGCAGGATGACAAGGTCAGCGGCCTCCAGCTTCTCAAGGATGGAAAATGGGTGGATGTTCCGCCCATGCGCCACTCCATTGTTGTTAATCTTGGTGACCAAATTGAGGTATTTCAACTCTCTTATTACTAATCCTTAGAATAATGTTTATAAACTGGTATAACAAAACCTTTCTCATATTTATATGCCTAACATTCACAAATTAATTACTTATATCAATTAAGGTGATTGTTCTTGTAATAACCTTATCCAACATGAATAATTATGGTGAAATTACATAGGTGATCACAAATGGAAAATACAAGAGTGTGGAGCACCGTGTGATAACACAAACAAATGGGACAAGGATGTCCATAGCATCATTCTACAACCCTGGAAGTGATGCTGTGATATACCCTGCACCATCATTGTTGGAACAAAAGGCAGAAGAAGGAGGAGGAAACCAACAATACCCAAAGTTTGTGTTTGAGGACTACATGAAGCTCTATGCTGCACTCAAGTTTCAGGCAAAGGAGCCAAGATTCCAAGCCATGATGAAGGCTTCACTTCCTGCTGCAACAGCATAATTAATTTCAGCTGTGTTTTCTAAGATTGTAATAGCTTTTAAGAAGAAAATTTAGTTGTGTGGAAATGAGTACTTGGGAATAATGCTCGTTTCTTTCTTTTCTTTTATCCTTGTCTATGTCGAAGCTCACAAGAAACATCTTGGTTGACACTGTTGTTAGGGGATCCACTGATATAGATGCTTTTAATAATGCTTGCAACTATATATACAAATTTAATATTTAATCAAAACGAATGAAATGTTACTTTTGTAATAAGTCCATGTTATGGTGGTCATTACATGTTCCTACTTCCTAAATTAATTTTTAAGTATATAATAAATATTATGTTTCCCAAAAACTGACCAAGCTCCAAAGAAGTTACTCTATATATGTTGGTAAAAAGATAATGAGTTAGGGTAGAATGTATATTTTGTTTCAGCCCTCAAAAAATAAGAATTATATTTTTATTATTTTGTGAATAAATAAAGTAGGATATTATTTCCAAGATATAAAGGGGATTAAAAAAGTTATCCAATCACATTTACATTCACTAACTTCTTTTTTTCTTTCTGCAAGTCCCTAACTTATTTTTTTGAGATGATCCAAAATGAAAGATTAAAATTTAAAAAATGTAAACATTTAAAAAAAAGAAAAAACTCTATTGATATCCAAAATTTTAGCAAGTACTTAAAGCATTTTTAACGGAGTATTTTTAAAGTATCACTTTTAATATTTTTAAAAAATAAATTAATTTAAAATTGATATTTATATTAGAGTTGATTTATGAAATCAGTATCACCTTAAAGATATAGTATCTTTTTAATAGAGAATTAATAAAATTTTATCACTTATATAATTATATTGATAAAATAATTTAAAATAGTATAAAATTTTAATTGAATTAATATTAAATATTAATTTTTTTTTTAATTTTAAATTACTATTTATGATATAATTTCACAAATATTCTTGTAAGAATCAAAATAAAATAAAATTACAATTAATATGGGAGATATTCTTAGAAGTTGAATTTAACATAATTTTAAAAATTGGATCGGACCAATTGGCCGAATAGGATCGACTGGAGACCGAAAGTCTTTGTGATTCGGTCCATTAAGAAAAACTCATTCTAAACACTAAACAGTAAACACCGTATGAGAACCGCTGAATCGGAAAGAAACCGGCCGGTCAGGCTGAATCGAAACCTGACTGGTTTAACCTAACGACACCGTTTTATCACATTTATGTCCCACCAGCCCCTTTCTCCTTCTCTTTCCTTCAGAATTGAAAATTCACTCTTTTAGAAATCAGAACCTTGTCATCACTAAAATAAACTCTAGTTAGCCTCCACCACCGCCGCCGCAAGGAGTGGGACACTTCCTCCGTCCGTCGCACTCAGGAGCTTCCCCCTTCGTCCTGTCGGCGTGTTCCAAGTCTCCGACCCCTGTTCGCTCTCGCCGATCGCAGCTTCTTCCTCGAGGTCAGCTCGGCGTCTGTCGTCCTCGTCTGCTTAGCCGCGCTTCCGTCGCCGTCTGTCGCGCTCAAAAGCTTCCGTCCTCGTCTGGTGTTCGTGCTCGAGTCTCCAACCCCTCTGCTCGTGTGCTCGTCGTCTGTTCTTCGTCTTGTCGCCGTCGTCTGGTCACCGTCCTGCTCGCCGTTGTCTGGTCACCGTCGCGCTCAATCGCTCTCAGTCATACTCTACCCGGACTGCTCAGATCGAAGGTCAGTGAACTGTTCTTCGTTTTTTTTATTAAATCTGATTTGATTTAGGAGAATATTTTTCTATTCCTAAAGTTAATAATATCACTCTTCTTTTTTGTTTCTAAAATATTTTTCATTTTCATTATTTTATTTTTTATAAAAATTGTTATTAATTGACTTACTCATATTAATTAATTATTATTTAATCGATAATGATTCTGAAGATTAAAAAAAAATGTTAGTGTTTTTTCGTTAGGAGCAGGAGGTGGAGGGTCTTCGTCATTCCAATTTGAGTTTCTTGTTTTGATTCGTCGGTTCCCTTGCATCTGCGTGTTGTTTCCTTCGCTGCTGCCACCATTCCCACCGGCTCAATCCCGACGGCGGCGTCTGATTCCACAGCCACTCAGGTTCGCTACTCTGTCTCTTTCGCACACTCAAATCAAATCAAATAATCTAATTCGTATCTTCTTTCTTGCATGTTCGATAATGTGATGTTTGCGTGCAGGTGCTTGAATCAATAATCAATAATCAATAATCTGAATCTGTGATCGATCGTTGAGGATGGTGCTGGTGTTGGCTCTTGGGGATTTACACATACCACATAGGGCTCCTGATCTCCCTGCTAAGTTCAAATCCATGCTTGTTCCTGGCAAGATCCAACACATCATTTGTACAGGAAACCTTTGTATTAAGGTCTCTCTTTCTCTTTCTATCCAATTCAGTTATTACTGATCTTAAGCTAATTTGTTTCAATCGTTGCTGATATCCTTTATTTTACCTTGTTTTTCTTTTTTTGCATAATGTTGTTGTTTGAGTGCATTTGGGTACAAAATTGGTGCTTTCAAATTAATTGTAAATTTTGGAATTCATGGCCACCTCTAAGGACTGTCTTTGGTTGCCACTTAGTAATGGTGAGGAGGAGTATGCATTATTATTCTTCACTTCCAATGACCAAGTTGAGAGGTTTCTTATTCTCTGTATCCCCCTTTTCATCCTAATGTTATCATAACATGGTATGTTCTGTTAATGGATCTAGCTTTGCAATTCAACCTGTCCTTGATATATATTCTGTTAACTTCTGTACAAGGGGCTTGAAATGTCAAGTAGGTTGTGGGACCTAATTCTCATGGTATATCTGTGTGTGACACACATGTATCTGGGATTAAAAAGTACCACTAAATTTTGAGGGTAAATTTTACTGTATTGCTATTAAACAGACAATGTTGTAGAGACGAGGATGCTCGGTTGGATGATTGGACACATTATACTTGATAGGATTAGAAAGGAAGGCATTAGAAAGTTAGAGTGTAACCTATCACAGAGAAGATGGTAGAATCTTGTTTAAAGTGGTAAGGACTTGTTTGGAAAAGGCTTGTAGAGACTCCAATTTAGGGACGGTAGTCCTATGGCTAGAAGTAGACTTACTAGAAACCATGAAGCAACTTATTAAAAATGGCTATGATGTTGGTAGAGCAATAAGGTGGCACTTTATCTATGTTGCTGACCCTAGTGGGACAAGCCTAGTTGTTGTATATACGCATATTATTGAGAATTCCAGTTTTTCATCAAGATATATGTCGCTTAATCCGATGTCATGTCCATGTCTGAGTTTCTTTTAACTTTTAAGCTAACTTAGATGTCAATTGTGTTCAGGAAGTTCATGACTACTTGAAGACTCTTTGTCCAGACTTGCATATAACACGTGGCGAGTATGACGAAGATACAAGATATCCAGAGACCAAAACACTAACCATTGGTCAGTTTAAGCTGGGACTTTGCCATGGTCATCAGGTCTGATTTTCCTTAAACAATTTTCTGCTATTCCCTCCAACTTCATTTCTAGATATATTTGGGCTTTGGCAAGTAATCAGTTTAGGATTATCTTTGCCATAAGTGGTTACTCCACTATGATATTCCATGATCAAATATGTACTTATTAAGCCAAGAAGAAAAGGGTTTTGGGGGAGTATTTTTAGTGATGCTTTTTGTCAATCTATGTCAAATAATCTCATTCTGCAAGTGTCACTTTACACTGCTCGAGTACATTGTCGGCTTTCCTAATATGTGTTGGATGGTATATCTCATTATAAATTTGTTGCATATTATTTATAACTACATGATGATTGTTTGATCTTAATGGTTATGAAGGTTATTCCCTGGGGAGACCTAGACTCACTTGCAATGCTACAGAGGCAGCTAGATGTAGACATCCTTGTCACAGGTCATACCCATCAGTTTACCGCATACAAACACGAAGGTGGTGTGGTTATAAATCCTGGTTCCGCAACAGGTGCTTATAGCAGCATCACTTATGATGTGAATCCGAGTTTTGTCCTCATGGACATCGATGGCCTGCGTGTTGTGGTATATGTATATGAACTTATCGACGGAGAGGTTAAGGTTGACAAGATTGATTTTAAGAAAACAGCCTCAACCCACACTGCTCATTAGGCATTTGTATCTTGGTCTTAATCTCTCTGTAACTTTTTTTTTTAATTTGGTGTTTCTAGTGTTTTTTTTTTTATCCCCTTCTTCACTTTGTAAGAGTATTCTGCTTTAGTTTTATTCTGTTTTGGAGACTAGTAAAAACCTTATTATAGACTACACCAAAGAAGAAAGAGGCCTTAGACTTTCAATATTCATAGAATTTGATCAACTTGTGATATGTATGACTGGATGCTATAAACATTTATGGTTGATTAGCAATTTAGCATTGTGCATTCCATTGAATAAATATCTTCTTGCATGGGGTTTATGGTTAGTATCCTCAATTAAATTAATGCCACTGCCTACGTGTTATTGTCATGTCTGTTGGAGTGGGTTAAAAACTAGCTAACACTTTGAAGCAAGAGAAAGATTCTAATCTTTTATTCATGAGGAATGTATAGTGTAAACAGATCAGCTAATGAAAGAGAAAACATCAGCTTCAATTCAAATAAATTGGATAAGCTTTTAGTATTTGTGGATTGTGAGGCAGGCCTGTGCTCTTCAATTCAAATAAATTGGATAAGCTTTTAGTATTTGTGGATTGTGAGGCAGGCCTGTGCTATTCCGATCTCTGAGAGTAATATATAGAGTAATATATAACTAGTAGATAATACCTTGAAAATTGAATCAATTGAGTAATTATCTTAGGGATGTCAATGGGGCAGGGCGGGGGCGGGGGATGCCTCCCTGCTCCCCATCCCCGCCCTCAAATTTGTTCCCCATCTCCGCCCCATTTCCCCCCGTGGGGAATATTGCTCCCCATTCCCATTCCCACAGGGCCTCATTTCCTGTGGAGACCCCATTTCCCATCTACATAATAGTTCTAACTAATTATTAATTTCCATATGAATAGAGCTGCAAGTATCTATCTTATACAAAAACTACAAGATTTTATACAAAAAGTCTAAATGACACGATGATGACTTCTTTTGAAATAACGCAATGGGAGGACGCAACGACGAGCCAAAAGAAAAAGCAGTGGACGAGGTGGGAGATGCGACAATAGAGAGGAGAATGGACACGACGGCAGAGTTACGAAAAGGAACGCCGCAAATAGAAATTACGACGCGGTAAGGGTGATGGCATGGTGAGGTGTGACGATGCGGTGAGAAGGGTGACGAGGGGGTGGCTGCAGAGAGGTTGGATGGAGTATGGACAGCCTTAGGAATCTCTGAATTGAAGAAGGGTTATGCAAATAAAGATTAGGAGTTTTGGGTTTCTGTATATATATATATATATATGTATGTGTGAGAAATGACTAAAAAACATATATGAGAATAAACTATTAAGGATAATTCAATGAATTCATAAATTTCGGGGAATAGTGGGGACGGGGTGGGGATCCCCGCTCGGGTCCCCGCGCCTGCTTCGGGGGAATTTTGTTCCCCATCCCCATCCCCGCGGGAAAAATTCCAAATTTTGTCCCCCATCCCCATTTCCACGGGAAAAATTCCCCACAATCGGATCCCTATTCGGGGCAGTCCCCGCAGGGATCCCCGCGTCTCGGGGAATTTTGCCATCCCTAAATTATCTCCAAGCCTAGGATCCACCAGTTCTTTAAGACCTTTAGGATCTGGTTGATAAAAAACTTGATGAAACTGCCACAAAAATCACCAGAAAAATTAGAAAAGAAGGAACATAAATATAATCTGAATTACTTGTGTAAAGCCACTAGGCCCTCTGATGTTATCAGCTTTCACACAAAAAAGAAGTAATGCATAGTAGGGTATCAAAATTCACCAAAGCTACAAGTCCCTTGATTTCAGCACCACCATTGATCACAGTTCTGCGAGAAATTCTTTTGATGCTTTCATGTCCATCTTTTTTGCAGCTTTCTGTGTTTTAGAGAGAACTTCAGTGGAATTAGAAAAGATGGAAAGTAAAACAACTGCCAATCTATCCTAATTCTAACATATTTATAGTATATACAACTATAAAAAAAATATGTAACCTTTCTGAAAAATCTTGTAATCAAATCTAACAACATAGAGATTACAAACCTTGCCATTCAGCTCTGCATAATAGATTTCTCCAAAACCACCTTGACCAATTTTGTTAGCCAAATTGAAGTTACTTGTGGCATGGGCCAGTTCTTCATATGAAAACTCTGCTGATTTTTCTATACTTGTGTTTACAAAGCTATCAGAGGCTTTATCTGAAAGAGGGATGATAAGTAAGAGTCACTCGACTGTTCATGTTCACCATTCTTGCATGATACACAACATAAATTATACTGAAGCCATCAAGAAACTGGAAAGGAAACTATCTCTAGGTAAAAGATTTGTCAAACCATTCTTTTAACATTTGTTTTTTTAGAGTACAAACTAAGTATTTGACTCTCATTTTATATGGTAGCATCATATTTTTGGAATGTCAAGCCAACCAAATCCTTAAAAATTTTAAGTACTTCCCCATGTTCAAATTAAAGGGCTATTTGAGGGAGTTTCAAACTTTGAACAAGTATGAAATATGTGCAAAATCCATACCTTCCCTAGCTCGAGCAATGTTCCGACCGAAATATTCTGTTCTCAGATTTTTCTTCTTCCTTCCGCAACATTTAATACAAACACAAAATGCTAATAACAGAAGCACTGCTACAACTCCAACAGATATTCCAGCAACAACCTTACCTGGTAGACCTGTTCTACAAGAACGAAATTGAGCAGAAAGTAGTACTATTACATTTGTCTTTTAGGATATCCTTACCCTGGATTGGGTATTGATATCAAATTCGAGTGTAAACAATTATCAATAAGACTACTTTCTTCTGATTGAGAATGGACAAACCTCCAGAGCTGAAAATGAAAATGACAATACATTCATAAAAATTAGCAGGTTATTAGAGAATTGCATGAACCCAATAAGGTTTGAACTTTAAAGAACAATACCTTGGGCGAAGAGGCGCATAGTTGCCGTTTTCATCTGGAAAGTGAAATGAAAAGAAAATATGAAGAATTTGTCTCAAGGTTTAAGTTCCTGATAAACTAATTTGAAATATACATTCATAACCATGATGCTAATTTTATTAATTATTATACTCTTGAATGCATTTAAGTTCAACTGCAAAAAGCCAAACTGCTTAGGAATTAGCATAGATATGAGGGACTACTCTACTTTCAGTTCTATCTATAAATGCACCATATGTCACAAATCTTAACAATGACATAATCCTCATGAATTTATATAAGATGACCTAAACATGGCATCAAAATCAGAAAGCGAACCTCTGCCGGGAATATAAACCAGACCACTCCCTTTGCTGAAATTTACACCGGGGTTGTATTTCATCAACAACTCAGGATCAAGCTTTGTCTGGTTTGCAATTGACTGCAAAGAATCCTCAGGCTTAAGAGGGTATGTGATGAACAATCCATAATGTTTGCTAATATTACTGTCTCCACAAGAACAATTAACTGTCACATTAACCTTTCCACCGGCTGGAATAGCATCTTGTGAATAGCTGTTAGTGTTCTGCAGCCACTCTGCTGTGACTAAGTTGGAAAAAGTCCCATTGGCAATGGCTGAGTAGTCGTCGCGAGTAACTGAGTACTGGAATGTGTGGCACAGAAACTCTCCATCTATAATGCAAATGTTAGAATTTTGTGTTAGAATCAAAGTTTTAATTTAAAATAAGTGTGTGAATTGTGATAGCTCACCATTCATGCAATCACAAGGTATTGGAACTTTAACTATGGTATGTGATGGATGTGAGGTGTCTTTGTTGTATCTAAAACAATATCTTCAACTTTGTGAAGAAGATTGGATTGCATGATGTATGAAATATATAGCAGGCTGGAATCATTGTTCCAAAGATAGTAAGAAGCTAAAGCTAAGTCACAGCTCTTGCTACACTTTGATTCTGCACTCAAAGGTAAAGTAATCAGCAACAAGAACAACAATGAAACCATGAAATTGTGTTCCATTGTTAGTGGAACCAAGCTTGTGCAAAGTATGCACATCACACATACAAAGATAAATAATAATAGTGGTAATAATTTAAAACAGTGACAATCTGGAATCGGTAAAAGTGACAAGGATTTGAATTTAGGTTTCTTACTAAAATTTTGAGTATATATTTAAAGGAAAAATATTGGAAACCAAGAGCTAGTCAGTCAAGTTTTGATAACAATAATTAATTATTATTTTTTATTAAAAATAAGAAAGCTAATTTATACAAATTTTAACCGTGCAGCCACATTCACCAATTCCCCCTTCAGCGCCGTCCAACCGTCAGTCTTGGGAGTGTTCTTCGGTTGCTGGCGTCAATCCTGGTCAGCGCTGCCGGCGCGTCCGTCATCGACCGAACGAGTGGCTTCCCAAAATCACCTCAGCGCCGCCACAACTGTTGCATGCACCGTCGGCCCTCCGTTGAAGACGCATCCACTCCTCCGAGGTAGCACCCGACGGAGACTCCTGTTGCTCTGCATCCACACACGCCGCGGTGGAAGTCTCCCTGCTTCGTCGAAGCACTAGCAAGCGCCTCTGCTGTTTGCCCTGCACAGCCCTAGCCAGCGCCGCTCCCAGCCTAGCCTCTGAGACGCGTCGCGCAGGGTGTCCCTCCTCCGTCGCTGTGGCTGTCGCTGCGATAACAGGTTAGTTGTAATTCACGGTTTTGATAATCAGATTGTTGCAGGTTTGTTTTGGGTGCATATCATAGGATTTGACATTGATACAAGATGATTTTTTTAATTTGTAGATGCTATTTTTAAATAATGTTAGTGAAATTGATATATGAATTGAATTTAATTGTTTGTATGATATTGATTTATTATGTTTTGGTGAAAAATTGTTGTATGCGTTAGTAATCATGGTGAATAAGAAAATTTTGAAATATAAGATAAAAAAATAGATTATTAGTTTATATATATTTATCTGTTCGAATTTAAATTAGATTCAAATGTAGTTAATGAATAATTGAATTTGAAAAATATTTAGTTGTTATCCTTGTAAAATTAGAGTAATGTTTTAGAGTGTTAAATAAAAATAGTAGTTGTAATTTTATTAATTGACTGCTATTTCGAATATGTCTTTGGATTAAAAGTAATTTTTATAGACGATTTCATGGTTCACCTGATATGTATGGTTATTACTAATTGATTTTTATTTTGTTACGTTAGGTGTTCATTGATCTAGGTGTTCACTGATCTAAGTTCTATAAAAGATTGGTGTGTTTTTTTATCAAAGTTACTTTTCATGGAACTTTGCATGTTTTAAGGGTAGAAACTGAATTTATTTTGTTAATTTCGCAAGATACAAGATTTGAAGCTGCTTAATCTATTGTTGTTGTTTTAATAATTTATAATCATCTGAAATAAAATGTTTTAGAACTACTCTAACCACATAATAGTAACCGGCCATCATAACATTTTATGAAAGTTGTACTTGTTGATATGGAGTTGTGCTCTTCTCACAGTTGTTGAAAGTTCAGAAAAAAAATAAAACATTATTATTTATACACAGGAAATTCTTACCCATGTAGTTAAGTTAATCAAATAATCATATAAAATGTAATATTTACACATATGAAAGAGAGAACAGAGAACCCAATTTCATCATGCAAAACTTAGTAATGAGTAGGGCGAATTATTTCCTATACTAATATAAAAGAAGTACAAAAAAATATGTTACAAGCATTATGAAGGTAAATTTCTTGTAAGAAATACTCTTAATTAAAAAACAGCATCTCCAACAAATGAATAAGAATTCTTGAGTAGGAAAACTTTTGTATAGTGTTATAAAGATAGTTGATTAATAGTTTAATTGATAAAAAATAATTAGTATTATTTAAAATTTTCAAATAGATAATTATCTTGCATGAAAAATTAAATTTTAAAATTGAACAAGAACAGATTTCAGAAAAAATAAATATTAGTGTAGTATCATGTCATAAAAAATGACTCAATAATAATGAAAATAAATAAATTAAAAGTTGTTTAATTGCATGCTATTCCTGCCCTTGTTGTTATTGTTTTGATAAGTTATAATTATCTCAATTAAAATATTTTAGAACTACCTTAACTACATAATAGTAACGATCCTAACATTTTTCTTAGTAATATATATATATATATATATAGAGGTGGGTTCTAATAAAGAAACACTCTTTTTTGTCTTTGAAGTGTAATAACTATCATTATCTCAATTGTGTCTTATTATCTTTGTATTGTAGTCCAATTGCTATTATATGAATGCTAATAATATAATTATTATTGTATTAATTCTAATTCTGGTCATAATAAAGAGCGCGCATACATGTTAATTGTGTTTTTAGTATAATAGTAATTCATTTGATTAATAGAGATTGTTATTGAACTACTTTATGTCTTCTGAATGTTATATCTGTGATTTTGTTGATCTAGAAAAAACAAAAGAAATTTGAAATTTTTTATGGCTAAAAAAAATTTTAGCCATAAAAAAATTTTAAGTTTAATCTTTTATTTTTTCTAGATCAACTAAGTTATAGGTATAACACCCAGAGACAAAGTAATTCAATAACAACCCCTATTAATCAAATGAATTACTAGAATGCTAAAGGTAAAATTAACATGTATGCACGCTTTTTATTATGACATGAATTAGAATTACTATAATAATAATAATTATATTTTAGCATTCAGATACAGGAGAATTCCTATAAAATACAATACTAGATAGTAGTAATTGGACCACAATATAAAGATAATAAAAAGCATTGAGATAATGGTAATTATTACAATTCAAAAAAAAAGTGTTATGATGGTTATTATTATGTAATTAAGGTAGTTCTGAAACATTTTAATTGAAATAATTATGACTTACCAAAATAACAACAACAGGAACAATAAACAATAAAACAGCTTTTAATTTAATTTTTTTTTTTACTAAGCCATTTTTCATGGCATGATACTACGTTAATATTTATTTCTTCTTGAATCTCTTATTGTTCAATTTTAAAATTAATTTTTCATGTAAGATAATTATTTATTTGAAAAATTCAAGTAATACTAATTGTCTTTTATCAATTAAGGTATTATTAAACTACCTTTATAACACAACATAAAAGCTTTCCTACTCAAAAAACTCTTATTCATTTGTTGGGATGTTTTTTAATTAAGAGTATTTCTTGCAAAAAATTTACTTTCAATGCTTGTAACATCTTTTTTGTACTTCTTATATTGGTATAGGAGACAATTTGTTCTATTCATTACCAAGTTTTGCATGATGAAATTGGGTTCTGCGGATGCTTTGTAAGAATTAATACTTTCTCTTTCATATGTATAAATATTATATTTTGTATAATTATTATTTGATTAACTTAACTACATGTGTAAAAATTTTTAATTTAATACCCAAAATAATTTAAAAAGGCAAATGCTAACTGATATGATATAATAATTATTACATATTCAAATAGTTATTTATTTTAATCACATTCATATATATGACCATGATGACTTCGTATCTTTTTTACAAGAAATAGAACAATTTTTTTTTTTCTTTTAAAAGTGATAAATACCTATGTATATTAGAGATAACTGAATTTATGATTGTAGTTATTACACTCTAAAAACAAAGAAGAGTGTTTTTTATTAGAACCCACCTCTCTCTCTCTCTAATAGAATATATGTTACTAAAAAAATATTATAATGGTTACTATTATATAGTTAAGGTAGTTTTGAAACATTTTAATTCAGATGATTATGAATTATCAAAAATAACAATAGGAACAGGAACAGCAGACAATAAAACAGCTTCGAAACTTATTTTTTGTAAAATCGACAATAAATTCAGTTTCTGATAATCCTGCAAATAATTTAAAACATGAAACGTTCCATGAAAAGTAACCTCGATAAGAAGACACATTAATTTTTTATAGAAATTGGAACAAGGAATACCTAACGTAACAAAACAAAATTTAGTTCCTGACAACCATACATATTAGGTGAATCATAGAACGGTCCATGAAAATTACCTTTGATTCAAAGACACATCCAAAATAACAGTCAATTAATGAGATTACAACTACTATTTTTTACTCAACACTCCAAATTTACAAGGATAAAGTCGAGTTAAGTCTCAAAGTAGTCCCTGAACTTGCACTCGAGTTTTAAAGTGATCCCTAAACTTAATAATTCCTCAAATTCGTCCCTGAAATTGCACTCCGGGATTCATAGTAGTTCCTGAGACATTTTCCATTCATCAGAATCTTAAAACGACGTCGTTTTGAACCAAAAAAATTAAAAAAAAGTGCAGTGTAGACCCCTCCAATTCGAACCAAAAAAAAAAAGAAAAAAGAAAAAAAGTGTAGCGTAGAACCACCCCTCCCCTCTCAATTCCCAATCTGTTCCATCCCATCCCCATCTCCAATCGTCCCCTTCCCCCTTCTTCCTCCCCTTCCCCTTTCCCTTCCCCAATCTTTCCCTTCGCCTTCCCCTTCTCCATCCCCATCCCCAATCTTTCCCTTCGCCTTCCCCTTCTCCATCCCCATCCCCATTCCCTTTTCCTTCCCCTTCCCTTTCCCCTTCCTCTTCTAATCAACGACCACCACTGCAAACCAAAAAGAAATAGCAAATTTAATAACAAAATCTCTGAAATTAATAAAATTCCGATCACTACTCTTTCCACTCTCATCATCACTCATACTGTCCGCCGCTCAACCTCCATCGCGCAGCACCAACAACCACCCGCTTCTGACTCCTCCTCCTCTTTCATCTTCACCTTCTCATCTTGCGGCGATAACAACAACAACCAAAACATATATGTGAAAGAAAAAGTGGAAGGTTGGGAAAGCAGAAGGGGAAGGATAAGGGGTTGGGGATGGGGAAGGAAAAGGTTGGGGATGGGGATGGGGATGGAACAGATTGGGAATTGGGAGGGGGTGGTTCTACGCTAAGGGGAAGGAGAAGGAGAAGGAGAAGGAGAAGGGGTTGGGGATGGGGAAGGGGAAGGGAAAAGGAAAGGGGATGGGGATGGAGAAGGAGAAGGGGAAGGAGAAGGAGAAGGTTGGGAATGGGGATAGGGATGGAACAAATTGGGAATTGGAAAGGGCGGGTTGGTTCTATGCTACACTGGGAGGGAGGGGGGTTTCTACGCTACACTTTTTTTTTTCTTTTTTCTTTTTTTTTGTTCGAATTGGGGGTGTCTACGCTGGGCCTTTTTTTAAAATTTTTTTGGTTCAAAACGACGTCGTTTTAAAGTTTTGGTGAACGGAAAATGTTTCAGGAACTACTATGAGTCCCGGAGTGCAATTTCGAGGATGAATTTGAGGAATTATTAAGTTTAGGGATCACTTTGAAACTCGAGTGCAAGTTCAGGGACTACTTTGAGGCTTAACTCGGATAAAGTCACAAAAAAAAATTTTACAAGGATAAAAATTAGATATTTTTTAAACCCAATTATATGTTGACCACATTCGAACCCAATTTAAATCCAGAGAGATAAACACATACAAACTAATAATCCATTTTTTTATCCCATATTTTAGAATTCTCTTATCCGCTATGATTATCAATGCATATAACAGCTCTCCCGTAAAGCATAATGAACCAATATCATACAACAATTAAATTCAACTCATATATCAATCCCGCTAATATTACTTAAAAGTAGCGTCTACAAATTAAAAGACTCATCTTATATGAATGTCAAACCCTATGACATGCACCAAAAACAAACCAGCAACAATCTCTATTTATCAAAACCGTGAATTACCACTAATCTGTTATCGCAGCGACAACGACGGAGGAGGGACACCCTGCGCGACGTGTCACGACCCAAAATGAGTCATAATCGGTGCTCAGAAAAATAATCCTATAACAAGCCTAACATACTCAAATATAAATTTATTAAGCAAGTTACAAATATTTTACAAGTTCTAAAATAAATAGTTATATATTTTTAACAAAAAAAAAATTAAAATAATTAAGAACGGTTGGATCCTGCCTTTGACATGTGTAGCATATACTTCTAGGAATTCGACAAAGAATAGGTACTCTTTGCAGACCGTTACTCTTGAATAGAAAATCTCACATAATCAAATATTTATTCCTGAAAAATATTTAAAAAAAAAACGGGTGAATTTTGCAACTCAATGACTAGACAATACATTTATAATTGACATGAGACTATACAAACATTATCATCAAAGTAATTTTAATTAGAAAATAATAGTTGATAATAATAAGTGAATTAATAAGGAGTTCTCATACAGAAATCAAATCAAAAGTCCACAATTGGGTGGCTCCACCTCTATGGGTAGCCATTTCCTCTAGTGTGTCGGTATGGAATAACAGATTCAACGTGTGGCCTACACGTTAGGCTAGCAACGCCCCTACTAGCTGAGGTCTGAGCCAGATGCATCTAGGTTAACGTCATAACCACCGTTAACTACGGTTTTCTAATATGAGCCTCCCAAACCAATTCAAAACATATAATTTCAAATACAACAAATCTTTGATTTTTCAAATATATAAGGTATCGAATCGAATCAAATCAGATAATACTTTCTCATCCAAATCATATTCAATCATATTTTCTCAATCTTAAGGCATTTCAAACATATTTCACAATTCCAAAATAAGTGAGTACTAACCAAATTTTAATGCTTCAAAAATACATATTCGAGTAAAATCAAATGCTTTAAAATAATATAAAACTTCTTCAAACATACATAGTCTCATAAAAATATATAGTCTCATGTGCATATTAAAATGAGTTTAACAAGGATAAATATTTATTTCTAATAAATCAATTAGTAAAACCAATTTAAAATCTTTTGATAATAATATTTGTGAGTATAACTAAGTTCAAAGCATCGTATATCAAAATAATTATAAACGTAAAGCTAAACAATTATAAATGTAAAGCTTACTCACAATGTGGTCCCAAGGGACCGAAGATACCAAATCTGGAGTGCCAAATTCAAGATGAGGAGGATTGAAGTAGAATAAAACGAATGAGCACAGAATTTGGACCGGAGTAGCGACAAGATGGAGCTGGCGATAGTCTTGGGAATCTAAAACAGGCAAAACTAAAATCGAATTAAAACATGGACAAGACAGATTAAATGGTGGCATAATAGGACATGAAAGCTAGAGCAAAATCAAGAAAAAAGGTTGGACCGGGATAATGACAGGAACGGTTCAGCTCCGGCGGCAACGACGGCTTGGTTCAGGTACATCCGAACGGCGACAGGAACAGCGCAGCAGCGGACGGTCCCTCCTTGGCGTTTCTCTCTCTCCGGGAACTCCTCTCTCTTCGAAGCTCCAAATCTGCAACTACGACAACGACAGCGAGGCTGGCTTCGACGGCGACGGCTAGGCATTTCTTGGCGGCAGAGGCGCGGCGGCCATGGCAGCAGCAACAAAGTTCCAACGGCGACGGAACCTCTCTGCGACCTCTTCTCTCTCTACGCGCGTTCTATTTCTCTCCCGGCGACAGATCTGGCGGCGTGAAACGGAGGCACGAATGGCGGCGATGGTGGCTGGGCTTGACGGCGACGACCCTTCCCGCGGCGACTCTAGGTAGAATGGCGCGTCTTCCCTCTGTTTGCGAACCTCCATGGACGGCGACGATGAAGACCTCGACAGTGACGACGGCGACGCGGGCTCCACGAGCCAGTGACGCCTCCTTCTCCTCGTGCAGCTCTCTCTCCCCCTCGGTTATGGCCTTCCTCGCAACGACACGACGGTGGCGACGGTGGCAGTGACGCCCACCGGCGCCACCTCCCTTCCTTCCCTTTCTCTTGCCTCTCCGGTTCTCCCCCTCTTCTCTTTTCCCTTTCTATTCTTTTGTTCTGCTGTTGGGTAAGGGGTAAGGGTGGCTAGAATTTTGGTGTGTGTGAGGGAGTGTGTTGTGTCAAAATTAGGGTTAAGATTTTGGTTTTACTTCCCTTTCTATCTGCTGTTGGGTAAGGGGTAAGGGTGGCTAGAATTTTGGTGTGTGTGAGGGAGTGTGTTGTGTCAAAATTAGGGTTAAGAGGGTTAAGTCTGGCTAGGGCTGTGCAGGGCAAACAGCAGAGGCGCTTGCTAGTGTTTCGAAGAGGCAGGAAGACATCCACCGCGGTGTGCATGGAGGCAGAGCAACAGGAGTCTCCGTCGGGTGCTACCTCGGAGGAGTGGATGTGTCTTTAACGGAGGGCCGACAGTGACATACAGGAGTTGTTCCGTGATTTTGGAAAGCCACTCAGTCGGTCGATCAATGATGGACGCGGTGGTGACGCTGACCAGGATTGAAGGGGGAATTGGTGGATGTGGCTACACGGATAAAATTTGTGCATATTAGATTTATTATAGTAATTGGGAGAAATTAGGTTTAAC
>NC_029791.2:6672716-6674069 GCF_000816755.2 Arachis ipaensis | reverse complement strand
AAAATGTTATGATGGCCGGTTACTATTATGTGGTTAGAGTAGTTCTAAAACATTTTATTTCAGATGATTATAAATTATTAAAACAACAACAATAGATTAAGCAGCTTCAAATCTTGTATCTTGCGAAATTAACAAAATAAATTCAGTTTCTACCCTTAAAACATGCAAAGTTCCATGAAAAGTAACTTTGATAAAAAAACACACCAATCTTTTATAGAACTTAGATCAGTGAACACCTAGATCAATGAACACCTAACGTAACAAAATAAAAATCAATTAGTAATAACCATACATATCAGGTGAACCATGAAATCGTCTATAAAAATTACTTTTAATCCAAAGACATATTCGAAATAGCAGTCAATTAATAAAATTACAACTACTATTTTTATTTAACACTCTAAAACATTACTCTAATTTTACAAGGATAACAACTAAATATTTTTCAAATTCAATTATTCATTAACTACATTTGAATCTAATTTAAATTCGAACAGATAAATATATATAAACTAATAATCTATTTTTTTATCTTATATTTCAAAATTTTCTTATTCACCATGATTACTAACGCATACAACAATTTTTCACCAAAACATAATAAATCAATATCATACAAACAATTAAATTCAATTCATATATCAATTTCACTAACATTATTTAAAAATAGCATCTACAAATTAAAAAAATCATCTTGTATCAATGTCAAATCCTATGATATGCACCCAAAACAAACCTGCAACAATCTGATTATCAAAACCGTGAATTACAACTAACCTGTTATCGCAGCGACAGCCACAGCGACGGAGGAGGGACACCCTGCGCGACGCGTCTCAGAGGCTAGGCTGGGAGCGGCGCTGGCTAGGGCTGTGCAGGGCAAACAGCAGAGGCGCTTGCTAGTGTTTCGAAGAGGCAGGAAGACATCCACCGCGGTGTGCATGGAGGCAGAGCAACAGGAGTCTCCGTCGGGTGCTACCTCGGAGGAGTGGATGTGTCTTTAACGGAGGGCCGACAGTGACATACAGGAGTTGTTCCGTGATTTTGGAAAGCCACTCAGTCGGTCGATCAATGATGGACGCGGTGGTGACGCTGACCAGGATTGAAGGGGGAATTGGTGGATGTGGCTACACGGATAAAATTTGTGCATATTAGATTTATTATAGTAATTGGGAGAAATTAGGTTTAACCTTCGGTAATTGGGGATGTGACTTTTTGAATGAAATAGACTCTGAAATCTAGCCCAGTGAAAATTGGCAGGAGTTACCTGGACCCCTTTTGGTTACATAATGAAATTAAAATTTAAATTAGTCTCTAAAAATTACACCCGTTAGGTATATTAATCTCTCTATCACT
>NC_029791.2:6660765-6672703 GCF_000816755.2 Arachis ipaensis | reverse complement strand
TAATAGAAAGCTAGAAAGTTAACAATATATTTAGAGACTATTTTAAATTCTATTTTAGATAAATTTTGTTTTTTCATCTACCAAGTGTAAATTACTTTTTTAGTCTTAGTATATTTTAATTATTTGTCAAAGTTTTATTAACTAACTAATATACCCTTGGGTAAAGTTGTTCTTTCGATTTTTTTTTCATCATAATTTTTTTTTTAAATTATTTCTTTGTAAAGGAAGCACCATATTTTATCTTGATTTATTCAATGTATAATCGATTAAAAGAAAATGAAAGAAAACCATTCATTTCGTAACATATGGAAAATAATTTGTATCCTTTTAAAATAAATCATTTTAATAATTTTTAAAAAAGATGAAGAAAAAAATTTAAAGAAAAAGAAAATAAAACAAAAGCAGAAGATATTTTGCTGTGTGAGTTGTGTGACAACAACAGAATCGAATGGATCCTAAACTTTGGCACAAGGTAGCTGGGATTTCAGGTAATTCCTTTCTTCTTCATCATCGTCTTCGATACCTTCTTTTTTTTCAGAAATTTCAGAGTTGCCATTAACCGTAGCTCACAGATTCTTACTACAAACAGGTGTAGCTGCACTTGGATTGGGCACTTATGGTGCTCATTTCTTCAAGCCCCAAAACCCTTCTTACAAAGATGTATCTTTTCCATTTTTTTCCTCTTCAATTTCATCACAAAATTTTAGCTTTTTAAATTATCCCCATTTTTTTTTCCGAAAAGAAAAATGATAACGTTGCATGTTTGTATGAATTTATGAAGGTTTGGCAAACAGCATCGCTTTACCATTTGGTTCACACTGCTGCCTTACTTGGTGCTCCATTGACGAAAAATCCCAATATTGTAAGTTCCCATTTCTCAAAGTTCCTTGCTTTGTTCCTCTTTAGAGTTTAGATGTTACAGCGCCTATCAAGTGTTTGTGAAATTAAGACATCAATTTTTTTTCTCTTTCCTCTTCAACTCAGCATTTTTTTTGTGCAGTTTGGAGGCCTTCTAACTACTGGCATTTTGGCCTTCTCTGGAACGTAAGTGATTTCTCTAGCTCTCATACAGTCATACTTGAACTATTTCAATGGATACATATGCCGTGTGAATGTGATCCTTTTTATGCTTATTTTGTAGTGTGATTGAAAGATATTCAGATGTCAATGACTTAAATGTTATATATCATTTCCTATGGAAAAAATAAAATAAAAGAAAGACTGTCAAAAATAATAATTAATAAAATAAAATAAAGGGCTAGCCTAGTGAAAAAAAGGTGCCATCTTAACGGTTCTTTCCTTCTTTGGAATGTATCTGCTGATGACATCGTGGTTGCTTACTACTAAGCCACAAAGGTTCCAAGGTTTAAAGAAAGTATAAGCAACATAACCAGTTAATTTCAGGGCATTGTTTAAGGTTCTTGCTTTTTCGATTGATGATAACTGTCAATCAGATTTGATCCATTTTAACTGGCTTTCTTGTTAAGCCTCATAATGGGTTAAATTCATTTATCTCGTATTTTAACTTTTCAAGTAATCAGACACCCTGTTTATACTTGAAATGGTTCAGCGATTCATTACCATAAAGCGAACCTATATCAATATGGTGTAACTGCATGCTCTATAGTGTAATTGTTTGTATTCATCTTTTAGAAATTGTGAAACTTTTTCAGGTGCTATACTGTGGCATATCTTGAAGACAGAAAATATTCTACATTGGCTCCATTTGGCGGCTTTGCATTCATAGCAGCTTGGGGTAGCTTGCTTTTCTGATAACTTAAAACGGTGTTCTTATTTCTATTGGTACTTGCTACATAACACCTATATATATTGCTAAACTTGTATAGATGAATGAGGCTATCATGGGATTTGTTAATTGCCCCCTACCTAGCCCTTGAAGATTGGTATCAACCCTTATAAGCGATTATGTTTTTATATCATGTAAGATTCGTATAATGTAATGCAACATGATTTTTGGAGAAAAACTGGCGAAATTAGGTTTGTCATGCTTAATATAAGTACTCTCAAAGCTAGATTTCATAAACCTCTTGTTAATATCCAATTTTAGCACAGCTCATGTAGTGCTTGCATTAGCTAAGTAGCAATTAATAAGAAAATTAAATTCATCTAGCTCTAGCTATGTACCAGGACTTGTTAATATATAGTTTGTTTGCTTATACTTTTGTGTGGATAGTTTTTGCTAGAATAAAAAATTATTAGGCTAACTTGATTATATTTAGTTACCAAAAAACCTTATTCAGTTAATTAATGACAACTGCATTTTTATTTAATTGTTGTTAAAAGTATTTAATTTACAATTTCTCTCACAAATTAATTAATTATATAAGTCTTTTTGTTAATCAAATCTACCGTGTCTATCTATTCTATCTATTCTTTGATACTCATCAAGCCTCTTTCTCAAGAGTATTAGTATTAACCAAACATATATAGAAAGGATAATTTTAGCCATAAGATCATTAAAGATTTATCTATCTTTTATATGGGATTATTGATGATGATTCTTTAGCTCTTTACATTGGCAATCTTAATTCATATCCTATTTGGTAACACACGAAAAAAGCAGGAGACAGCTATGGCATCTATTTATCACTTTCACCCAAACATGCATTTTGTTCTTTATTTATTTAGTTATTTGCTAAACATGCAGATTTTTTTTTTCTGTAAACTTAATCCATTTCCATCTGGTCTTTTTAACATCAGAATAACTCTTTATATAGTTAATTAGCACCTTTGAATTTTCGTCCAACAAATGATTCTGCTTAGACAACTTTTAAATGCTTAATGTTACAAAATTAAAGGTGATGAATCGGGGCATCAATGCTCTTAAAACTTTACCGATGTAGCAAGTTATCTGGGTTTTATTGCTTTTAGTTTTATATTGCATCATGCAAAGTTGTGTATTATTAGTCCTCACTAATAAAGGGATTATTTTTTTAAAGCTACTGTAATGCTTCCTTTTGGTAGTAGATTTAATTTTATCGTGACATTTTCCTCTGCGATTAAGCACTGTATGTTTTTAAGATACTGTAATTTTATCGTGACTAAAATAGCTGTATTTTTGGTGTTCACTTTCAATTGTTGGCAAGTAATTGTCCTTCTTAAGAGTGCTTTTATCTTCTATTTCCATAAAGAAAAATTACTTCCATTAAACTTATCTCAAACTTCGTTGTCATGCTATTTAATATAATTGATTTTTTACTAAACAAGTTCATTTTCTGTTCGCTGTGAATAGCACTTTATATATGACTAGTACTGTAAATTTATACTTTACATGGAAGAAATCCAATAGTGTTATTGTATGCCACAAAAGGTGGCTTTGCATTTGCACATTCCTAAACTTATATAAACAATTAACGGTTGAACACTTGATACTATAAATTTCTTAAGAAATGATGCTTGTACTATTTTTATACACATTTATTGTATATTTTTCATTTATAGTATAAAGGACAACTTTTATTTTCTCTAACTTCCTATATATCAATAACTTTTAATACAAAGAATTAAAGATACACAAAAATAGTGCACACAATCTTCCTCAAACATACAAACATGTGGCAAGTGCCAACTATACTTATACACAAGTGAAATCAATGCTAGTGATAAGTGAAGTTCTTTCTCAATCTTTTCTCTTTAAGAGCTTAAGTCACAAACACAAGCTTTATGTATGCAGTAGAACAATAAGAAGCTAAGATGGTTGCTTCGTTTCGAAGTTGACGCGGTAGATATCATCGTTCGCTGTAGTTCCAGGGATTATAGTTTGGCTAGCAATGGTAGTAAAATAAACAGGTCCTACAGGTTCCTTCTCTGCTAGAGATGCTAAGAAGATAAAGGGGTAGTAGGAGATGAAGCGAGAGAACTTGGATGCAGAGGATGATGGGAGGAAAAGGAGCATGTACAAGAAAAAGATAACTGCCACCAAAATGGCAGTTATAACAAGAAACGTTGTGGCCAACCAGGTGAGTTTGCTTATAACTGTGTAAATACCAGCCATGAACGCCAGCGAGAGATTTTAGTGCAATCCATGTGAGCGACTGCAAATTCAGAAATGTGAGTTAATTAAGAATACCAAATATTTCAATGAGAAAAGTTCAAGAGTCAGTAGAATCTAGCATTTTTAGCTATTAGCCCAATTCCTTTAATTCAATAATCTGACAACATATTTTAGTCTAATTTATTGCTGGCTAACTGCGGTCCAAAAACAATAAGTTCTGTTTGTCGTCTAGCATTACTTACCCGTCGAAGGGGTGTTTTCCCTGTCCCACCGGCATAATACCTTTTAATTGCAGTGTCAAGAGGCATTTCCTTACTTGAGCTAACCACGTTAAGATCAACCCGGTGGTCACTTGTTAAGGCATAGACAATGTTGGGACGACCCCAATCGGTAGCCCCATGCAAAGGAGTCTCTCCTGACCGATTCTTTTGATTGATCATCATGTCAAGCTGAGGAGTTTGAAGGATGTAGCGCACCACTTCAAGCTTTCCACTATTAGCTGCAATGTGAAGAATATTATTGAGACGTCCATCCCTCATCTCGTTCAGATCTGTGCAGTATAGTAACAATTCCTTAACCACTTCCACATGGCCTCGGCCAGCCGCTAGATGAATTGGCAGGTACCCTGATTGGTCTTTCTCAATGCTGCAAGTCTTGCATCTATCGAGTAAAAAAACAACACCTTCAAGGTAACCTAAACCTGCTGCAAAATGAAGAGCAACCCCTCCATACGGGTCCCTTAAATGTATCCATTCTTCTTTCTTTCCCAATATGGTGCTCATCATATCTGTCACCATGCACGCACATATGTAACGTTATTATTTCATATACACAAACATTATTGGCTAGCTAATTACCTCTATCCCGGTTGGAGATGGCTACTAGAAGGGGTGATAATCCCTTTGGCGTGGCATTCTCGGGGCACTTGTCCAATATTCTGTTAACAGCTTCCATGAGCCTAGCCTCAACCGCCAAGGACAACACCGATTTCCCTTCCCCATTTACTTCATCCAATGCTAACTCATAACAATCATGTGAGAATGATATTGATGATGATTCCTCAAGTACATCGAAAATCATAGTTCCCGTGCTGCTCATCATGGCTTCGTGTAGCATAATGTTCCCTTGCCAGTTCTTCATTTTCATGAGATCCATTAATCTTGCTTCACCCCCATTATAAGCATCCAAGAGCCTTTTAATAATCGAGAAATGCCCAGCTCTTGCAGCAACATGAAGGGGAGTGTCCTGGTTTTCGTTGAGGGACGCTATAAGATCAGGTTCTTGTCGCGCCACGTGATCTGCCATCTCATCATTTCCGTAGAAAGCTGCTACATGTAGCACTGTGTTCTTCGTAGGGGTCTTGAATTCTTTCAGAATGTCGGAGGAATAATAAGATGCTTGTGTTGCAGCACCCCCGCTTGCTCGGTGATACACTTCTGAAAGCAATTCCAGCTTCTCATGTTCACCATGCTTCACAATCGTAGGGACAAATTCCACAAATTCCACTTCGCTGTTAACATCAGAACTGGCGGAACTGGAACTGGAGCCCTGCGATCTGCTTGTCAAGTGATCATAGTTCAAACTTCACTCTTTCTTTTTTCTTTTTAAATAATAGTAATAATAAAACCGGAAAGAGCTGAGTATTGTTATTTAAATCAAAACAAGAATATCAAAGTGAATTTGTCAGATGCAAAGTATTTGCTTCTGTTGTATATATATTTCTTCTCTTGTTTTTAAGATTAACTACTGAAGGAAGAAGTAAGAAATTTAAACGTTACATAACAGCATTACAACTCTACTAGCCCCTATCAAAAACTATTTCCAATTTCAGAGATAAAGCAACCCAAAGACGAAGAACTTACTGTGTATGCTGGCTCATGATGCGGTCTCAGTTCAGCAAAAGCTCAAATCGAGAATCCTACCACGCAGTTACAGATTGCTGCCTTTGCTTCTCCGCTTCAGAAAACCTTGTGCTCTATTCTTTCTCTCTCTCTCTTTTAAACTAATTCTTAAAAGAGACTGACTGAATTCCATTCGGTAACCAATACCCAACCATTGTTTACTATATTTTTTCTGATAGTGCTGTCAAAGCTGGGCATTCATGCTTTTTGCATTTGATTTTTATGAGAGAACATTTTTTTTACTCCCGCATTTATCACAAGTTGCAGCAGCAATATCGAGGAGATTTTTTTTTTATCGGTTGCAACATGTGGGATTCGAACCCAAGATTTATAGATGAGAAGAAGAAAATTATGTCATTTAAATTATAACTTACTAACATAAAAAAAACATGTTTGACCTAGGATAAAAGATGATAAATTTCATAATTTGGACCAATATTCTGAAAATCCGTCACTTGACCAATACTATTGAGGCATAGAATTGTCCTAAAAAAAATCAGGTTAAAAACCGGATGAACTGATAGTTAATTGATAAACTGTTAAAACTGGCCGATTTTTTTTTTTAGGATTTTCAGTTCGAATGTATAAGCTCCAACGCACCGTTTCTCTCAGAAAGAAAACCCACGCCAACCCACCCCTTTCTTTCATCTCTCTGAGCATCAGAAACCTAATCCTAACCTAAACCCAGCCACTAGCCCACCATTATTATCCCCCATGACCGAACTCTTCTTCTCCGGTAGATTATGCTGTCGCCGCCGGCAGAAACCGTGGGTGCCATTGCATTTTTCTCATCGTCGAACCCTTCTCATCTTTCCTCTTCTACTCACCGTCGCACGAAGGAAATGTTGACCCCTGGCATCAACGTCACGAAAATTGCTCGGTCGATCGTCATCCTCTCTCTCTCTCTCTCCCTTCTTTCCTCCCTCCCTCCCTATGCTTCAAGCTCTCTGTCTGAGTTCACTTTCCTTGCTCCGTTGTTATCAACCCATCACTTTTCATTCCTCTGTTGCCGTCACTTCCCTTCCTCTTTCGCCGCCAGTAAACACTACTGCTTCAATTAATATTGCTTGTTTTGTTTTATTATTAATAATACTGATTTTGGGTTTTGGGTTTTTTTTTTTTTCCTGTGCTGATTAAATGGAAGAAAATACTCATGAATCAAATATGGTCAAATTGAATTCCCAAAATTATTCTATTTAAAAGACCTTCATGAAAGATATGTTGTATGATCATGTGAAGGGAAAGATACCAAATTCAATGTTGAATGAAAGAAGTTGAATTGGAAGACGTTACTTTGATTAGGCAATTACTTGATTTTAGCGTGTATCCACATATTGACAAAGAAATGAATGGCGAGAAAATGTGGTTATATGAGAGGAAGAATGTGCAAAATAAAGCATTCTTGATTAGGAAGTTTGTCAATATGAAGCATATTGAAGGTAAATCAATGTCAGAGTACTTAAGCATTTTTCAAGAGACAATTTTTCAAGAGACAGTGAACCAACTGACAAATAATAAAATCACTTTGAATAATGAGTTGCAAGCCTTGTTATTGTTGAGCTCTTTGTCTAATAGTTTGAAAACTTTGGTTGTGACACTTACTAATTCAATTTCAAATAAAAAGTTAATGTTAGCAATAGTTAAAGAGAGTATGTTAAATGAAGAAGTCAAAAGAAGAGAGCGATGTTTAATTAATGTCTCCTCCCCATTATAAGCACTTGTTTTAGAATTATGAGAAAAAAAATTAAAGTAAAAAACCTCACCGTTTTGACTAGTTAGAAAATCGAAGCAAACGTGGAGTAGTGTATGAGGAACACAATTAGGTGCTCCATAGATAAATAGAGTTTTAAAATTCCATGAGTAAAATAAAGAGTAAAGTTTGCATTTAAAATTTTAAAAGCTATTAAATGCGAAGAGAGAAAACAAATTTTATTGGTTTTTGTTTTTTTTTTTGGACTAAATTCAGTAGTATTTTTATATTAGGTCATTAATTTTTTTTTTTTGTCTCAAATTCATTTTGAGTTAGAATTAATTTTTTATTTAAAATTGTAGTGAGTTAAAATTAAAAACTGTAGCAATAAAAAAATAATTCTATAATTTTTTATTTAAAATTTGTTTGGATTAGAATTTTTTTTGTTTTATTAATATAAATAGTAAATCAAATAAAATTACACCAATATCTTAAACTGAATTGGATTATATGCATGTCTCGTTTACAACTAACTCTATATAAATCGAATCAATTTGATTCGATCAAATTGATTTATATAGAATTATAAACAAGACATACATATAACTTAATACCGTTTAGGCTATCGTTGGTAGGATATTATCCTATCAAGACTAGTGACGAATTTATAAGTTTGAATAACCAATTCAACAACAAATTATATAATGGTTGGTTGTAATGTTTAATGTCTAAAAAAGGCGGATTAAACTCTAAACATAATAGCTCCTTCAAGTTCGTATCAAGTTTTATCTCGAACTATATGTTAACTAAAAATGATTAAATTTATTGTCAGATCTAATCTAAATTATTATATCTTTACTAATTTTATCATTGTATCATATTATCACTGTATCATACTATCAGTGAGTCACTAAATCAATTGACAATGATAAAATTACGATGAATGTTATGGTGCCTAAAAAATTAAAAATTATATTTAATTTAAAAGATATAAAAATAAATTATTTTTAAAAAATTAAAACTTACTACAAAAGGTAAGTTAGGCAAAAGTTAGGCAACAATTGATAGACATCATAAAATTGGCCTAAAATTATAGGTCGATTTAATAATTAATAATTAAAATGATAAAGCTCTAAAAATTAGACTATAAATAAAGACATTAAACAACACTAAAATATATTTTTTAAAGCTTGTTATTCTACTTTCTACTATTTTTCTTTAATGATGCAAAAATTAAAATTAAGCCACAATTCATGCTAGATTATAATTATCTATATGTTTTTTACTTAAATTTGATATTACTTTTAATTATTTAGAATTATTCTGTGATTATGTTCTAAAATTTTTGTTGAGACACTTAAAAGATTATAATGGCTGCAGTCTCCTTTCAAAATAAGATAATGCGAGAAAATGTATTAAAAATAGACGAATACATTATTTTAATTTGAAATTAACGATTTTAAATAGTTAATTTTTTAAAACCGATAAACATAATTAACCATATAAGTATAATAATACGATTACGTTTATTTTTATCAAATTAAATTTAATTATATCTATTTATAATTTTAAATTAATTAAAAAATTTATAATTTAAAATTAAAAATTTAAAATTAATTTTTATATGAATAAAATTAGATTAATTAATTTTTTTTCTTTTTTTTCTTTTTTTTTAATTAGGGGTATTTTTAGAATAAAAATTAAAAATTTGGTAAAAAAGACGATTTTAAAATTAAGTTAAACCTTAGGGACAATTTTGTAAGCAAAAAAAAGTTGGGGACAAAAAAATTTTTTAGCCCCTACTTTAGGGACCAAAATCGTACTTAAGCCTAAGATATAACAACACTCCTCATTTAGGGATGAAGACGGATTATTAGATCGGTTCAGATATGGCAAAAATTTCAATCTGATCTACACTAACATCATTTTGGTTTGGAACAGATTCAATATCTACGGTTTTTAAGCTTAGATCCGATATCCACACATTTGATGATTGGATCAGATATAACTGCCAAAACATAAAAATATTTTAGAAAAGCTTATTTTTACTAAAAAAATGTCAATAAAATCTCTTTTTTTCACTCTTTTAAACATGTTTACTCTTAAAATATTATTAAACATACTTTTCTTAAATAATAAAAATAAAATAACCCAATATATATTATAATTATTAGTTGAAATAAAATATAAAAGGAATATTTACTTATTTATTTATTTATTTATTTTTGCGTATTCACGAATATATATGTGGATACCTACCTAAAACCCGCAAATTTCGGATATGCTGATCATGTGCGGATTGGATCAATATCCGCAATCAGATTTGGATAAACACTGTGGATATACGGATCGGATCCGATCCATGAACATCCCTGACCTCATTTGTCATTTACACTGTAAACGAGATATAAGTTGTTAGTTAACATGTGTGCACCCGTGATACGTTTATAGGTGTATGTATCTTATCTCGTTTATAATGTAAATGAGATATGTTTATAGTCAAATCATTTACACAGTAAATGTGATAACAATGACAACTCTCTATTGGAGAAGAACCTGGTGTTCTAGAAGAACTCTCCTATTGCGAGAGAATTTTCTCCTATTGAGAATGTTTAATCCCCTTAAGATCCATTGTTGAATGCAAAAACAGCAGCTAAGCCGAAGATATAAGGCCAAACTTTATTTGGGTTTATTCCCTAGTGTTTTTTACATGAATGAGTAATCTATGGGCCCTGGAGCAAAATGAAAAATGAGAAAATCTAAATTAGCAAACAAAAGCCCAATAGTGTATTCTTTCAGGGCTGGGCTCTCAAGGAAAATTCTTGTAGAAATCATACATTCACACACGAAAAAGGAAAGGAACTCTCTATAATGCATGAAATAATGTCATACAATAAAACTTGCGATTTTGTGAAGGTGAATGCTATGGTGTCTAAAAAGTGATGTCTATTTACTTAAAAAGGTTAAAAATTAATATTTAATTTAAAAGATATAAAAATAAATTATTTTTAAAAAATTAAAACTTACTACAAAAGGTAAGTTAGGCAAAAGTTAAGTAACAATTGATAGACATCATAAAATTGGCCTAAAATTATAGGTCGATTTAATAATTAAAATACCTTCAGATAAAGCTCTAAAAATTAGACTATAAATAAAGACATTAAACAACACTAAAATATATTTTTTAAAGCTTGTTATTCTACTATCTCCCATTTTTCTTTAATGATGCAAAAATTAAAATTAAGCCACAATTCATGCTAGATTATAATTATCTATATGTTTTTTACTTAAATTTGATATTACTTTTAATTATTTAGAATTATTCTGTGATTATGTTCTAAAATTTTTGTTGAGACACTTAAAAGATTATAATGGCTGCAGTCTCCTTTCAAAATAAGATAATGCGAGAAAATGTATTAAAAATAGACGAATACATTATTTTAATTTGAAATTAACGATTTTAAATAGTTAATTTTTTAAAACCGATAAACATAATTAACCATATAAGTATAATAATACGATTACGTTTATTTTTATCAAATTAAATTTAATTATATCTATTTATAATTTTAAATTAATTAAAAAATTTATAATTTAAAATTAAAAATTTAAAATTAATTTTTATATGAATAAAATTAGATTAATTAATTTTTTTTCTTTTTTTTCTTTTTTTTTAATTAGGGGTATTTTTAGAATAAAAATTAAAAATTTGGTAAAAAAGACGATTTTAAAATTAAGTTAAACCTTAGGGACAATTTTGTAAGCAAAAAAAAGTTGGGGACAAAAAAATTTTTTAGCCCCTACTTTAGGGACCAAAATCGTACTTAAGCCTAAGATATAACAACACTCCTCATTTAGGGATGAAGACGGATTATTAGATCGGTTCAGATATGGCAAAAATTTCAATCTGATCTACACTAACATCATTTTGGTTTGGAACAGATTCAATATCTACGGTTTTTAAGCTTTCTAATTCTAATTCTTCGGTATTCAAATCAATGCAAACTGATATGATCGGTCTGGGTTTAGTCATAAAAACATATATATCCGATCTATTTTAAGGTGATTAAATTTAATCAGTTCAGTTCTCAATTTCTTCTAAATCCAACTCAAAACAATCCGATTACACCCTAACTTCATAAATTAAACATTAAAAGCAATAACTCTAGTTACAAATTTGATGATAATATAACACTATTATGTTCTTTGATTTGTGACTGCTTACTTAAAATTATGTTTAAATTTAGTTTTAACTATAAAAATCTAAAATTAAATTCAACTAATAATCTAAAATAAACATCTCTAATAAAATATTAAAAAAAATTACGCAAA
>NC_029791.2:6659693-6660198 GCF_000816755.2 Arachis ipaensis | reverse complement strand
AATTTGACTTTTAAAAATTATAAGTATATAGTATTTTATTTATCAATATAAAAAAAAGTGTTTGTGCTTTTGAAAGGAAAAAATATACAAACTAAAAACCAAATATAGAATCAAATATTGTTTGATCTAGAATCATAGAATGTAAGTACTACTTGGCTTTCGAAGGGAGGGAGCATCGGAATCTATTACTTCAATTGCAATGTCAAGAGGTGTTTGGTTTCCCAGGTTAAGCAGATTCAAGTCAACCCTGTTATCCTAAGAAGCTTCTATGGTGGAGAAAGTATATTATGGTTCTTGAAGGATCAAGATTACTTTTTAAATTTAAAAAAAAAAAATTGGGGTTAATTTGAGATATAGTAACATTGGAGGGGCCTCTCCGCTAACATTTTTTTTAAATGTTATCATTGTTATGTACACGAAACTGAATTGAATTGTAGTGCGCGGACAAAAATATAGATATTAAAATCAATTTTGTTAAACATAATTAATTAAATTAAAAATATAA
>NC_029791.2:6658677-6659585 GCF_000816755.2 Arachis ipaensis | reverse complement strand
AAAATGCACATTAATTACTCGAATACAAAAAAAAAAACTAAAAATTACATTAGCCGTTAACTTTTTTCGCTTCAATTCTAAGAACTTCTTTTTATTAGAAGAGACTAATGGAGTGACTTCAGATTCTAGTGGTAGCTTTCTTTTGAAATATTTTTTATTATTATTTTAAAAATAAAAAAATATATATTTTAAATTAGTAAATTGATCAATTTATTTTAAAAATTTATATGCAATATATTTACATATAATAGAATGAAAGTTTAAAAAACTAAACAGCATATAACGTCATAAAAAAATAAAAAGTTAGATTAACACGTAAACTATAATTGGTTGAAGTAAAATTTGCATTCAACAACCATAAAAAAGATAGATAATAAAATTAGAAAATACATAAGGTCATAGAGAATTGTATAAAAAAATAATGAGCTTATAATTGACCTTTAGTTATTCAGAAAATGATTATTATTGTGACAGTTCGTTATTTGTTCACCTAAACCTGAATAAATTAAATTTTAAAAAATAAATAAAATAAATATAATTCATAAAATTAGATAAGGTCATAGAGAATTGTATAAAAAAATAATGAGCTTATAATTGACCTTTAGTTATTCAGAAAATGATTATTATTGTGACAGTTCGTTATTTGTTCACCTAAACCTGAATAAATTAAATTTTAAAAAATAAAAAATATAAATATAATTCAAATGACAAATTTTTATTCGTCCATCTTTTATATCGTATAAGTACATATAAATTAATAATCGTAACGAAATAATCACCTAATTTAAATAGTACCTTTCATGTGGTAGTGACACATAATTTGCATTTGAATAATTGTGAAAAAATTATATTAATATTTTATATATTGAGTCATTTATTACACTAGTTTTTATTCTTATTTATTGTAT
>NC_029791.2:6631886-6656407 GCF_000816755.2 Arachis ipaensis | reverse complement strand
GATTGTATATCTAATATATAAATCATATAAACCTATATTAATTATAATAACTTATTTAGAGCCTTACATTGATTGTATATCGGGCTTTTCCTATCACATAAAATCTACCATATTATACCAACCTCAGCCCAGTCCATTTTCAATAGAAGTCCAAAATCTAACGTCATATACAATTTACAAAGCCAACTCAGCACTCATTCATCTAATTCAATAGGCATAAATTGCAAATATAAGAAATTTGGGGACAGATTTTCTTATAAAAATTTTCACCTTACGGATGCAAGGAGGGCCACTAATTTCGAATATTCTCATGGGTCCTTAAAGAACCAGGATTAAGTTTCCTCACCATAGACGATTCCTGTTATCCTATGTTAAAGCAAAAACAACCTTGGGGTGACCGCACTTTGTAACCACATGCAAGGGGGTCTCTCCTTTCATATTCTTTTCAAGTTTGGGTCTATTCGCGTTGGAAGATTTCTTAATCAGCCATCGTATTTTAGTTAGACTACACCGACACAAAACAATTCGTAAATTAACGGCCCGTTTGGAAACTATTTAATATAATTGATTTTTCACTAAACAAGTTCATTTTCTGTTCACTGTGAATAACACACTGTATATATGAGTAGTACTGTAAATTTATACCTTACATGGAACAAATCCAATACACATTAACAATATTACAAAAGTATATACTTACATTTAGGAAAAGTCTAGAGACCAGCAATTTTATTAAATTCTGATCAGCATGTAACCAACAAAAAAAGTGAGCCATCGAATGAAATGGCACACCAATTTTATACCTTTAAAATCATCATTAATAACTATTTGATGACTATAAATCACAAAAGTTGCTGGCCCCTAACACTCCGTGAACTCCACATGTGTGAATATTAAATAAGAATACTAATAATTAGGACACATACTACCACTCAAAAATAATTTTTTCCCCTTCAACTAACCCACTGCTACAAGCACTGAAGTAGTGTTATTGTATGCCACAAAAGGTGGCTTTGCATTTGCACATTCCTAAACTTATATAAACAATTAACGGTTGAGCACTTGATACTATAAATTTTTTAAGAAAGGAATGTTGTTTGTACTATTTTTATACACATCTATTGTATACTTTTCTTTTGGAAAAGCAGTATAAAGGACAACTTTTGTTTTTCTCTAACTTCCTATATATCAATAACTTCTAATACAAAGAATTAAAGATACACAAAAATAGTGCACACAATGTTCTGCAAACATACAAACATGTGGCCAGTGCCAACCATACATTAAAACACTAAAACATTAAAACATTTAATGTACTAGTGAAGTTCTTTTTCAAGTTCTTAAGTCACAAACACAAGCTTTATGCATGCAGTAGAACAATAAGAAGCTACGATTCTTGCATCGTTTCGAAGTTGACGCGGTAGATATCATCGTTCGCTGTAGTTCCAGGGATTGTAAATTGGCTAGCAATGGTAGTAAAATAAACAGGTACTACAGGTTCCTTCTCAGCTAGCGATGCTAAGAAGATAAAGGGGTAGTAGGAGATGAACCGAGAGAACTTGGAGGCAGAGGATGATGGGAGGAAAAGGAGCATGTACAAGAAAAAGATAACTGCCACCAAAATGGCAGTTATAACAAGAAACATTGTGGCCAACCAGGTGAGTTTGCTTATAACTGTGTAAATACCAGCCATGAACGCCAGCGAGAGTGCAAATTCAGAAATGTGAGTTAATTAAGAATGGTTCGAAAGAATGCCAAATATTTCAATGAGAGAAGTTCAAGAGTCAGCAGAATTTATTGTTTTTTGCCAGCATTTTTAGCTATTAGTCCAATTCTTTTAATTCAGTCATCCGACAACATTTTTTTAGTCTAATTTATTGCCAGCAACCTGCAGGCCAAAAACAATAAATTCTGGTTGTCGTCTAGCATTACTTGCCTGTCGAAGGGATGGTTTTTTCCCTGTCCCACCGGCATAATACCTTTTAATTGCAGTGTCAAGAGGCGTTTCCTTACTTGAGCTAACCACGTTAAGATCAACCCGGTGGTCACTTGTTAAGGCATAGACAATCCTGGGACGACCCCAATCGGTAGCCCCATGCAAAGGAGTCTCTCCTGACATATTCTTTTGATTGATCATCATGTCAAGCTGAGGAGTTCCAAGGATGTAGCGCACCACATCAAGCTTTCCACTATTAGCTGCAATGTGAAGAATGTTATTGAGACTTCCATCACGCATCTCATTCAGATCTGGACAGTATAGTAACAATTCCTTAACCACTTCCACATGGCCTCGACCAGCCGCTAGATGAATTGGCAGGTACCATAATTTGTCTCTCTCAATGCTGCAAGTCTTGCATCTATCGAGTAAAAAAACAACACCTTCAAGGTAACCTAAACCTGCTGCAAAATGAAGAGCAACCCCTCCATACGGGTCCCTTAAATGTATCCATTCTTCTTTCTTTCCCAATATGGTGCTCATCATATCTGTCACCATGCACGCACATATGTAACGTTATTATTTCATATACACAAACATTATAAGCTAGCTAATTACCTTTATCCCGCTTGAAGATGGCTACTAGAAGGGGTGATAATCCCTTTGGCGTGGCATTCTCGGGGCACTTGTCCAACATTCTGTTAACAGCTTCCATGAGCCTAGCCTCAACCGCCAAGCACAACACCGATTTCCCTTCCTTGTTTACATTATCCAATGCTAACTCATAACAATCATGTATAGTGGTAGTGGTGCTGTATGCGTCAAGTAAATCGAAAATCATAGTTCCCGTGCTGCTGTTACCACTCATCATGGCTTCGTGTAGCATAATGTTCCCTTGCCAGTTCTTCATTTTCATGAGATCCATTAATCTTGCTTCACCCCCGTTATTATTAAGACAATAAACATCCAAGAGCCTTTTAATAATGGAGATATGGCCCGCTCTTGCAGCAACATGAAGGGGAGTGTCCTGGTTGTCGTTGAGGGACACTATAAGATCAGGTTCTTGTTGCGCCACGCGTTCCGCCATGTCATCATTTCCGTACAAAGCTGCTACATGCAGCACTGTGTTCTTCGTAGGGGTCTTGAATTCTTTCAGAATGTTGGAGGAATAATAAGATTCTTGTGTTGCAGCACCACCTCTTGCTCGGTGATATACTTCTCCAAGCAATTCCAGGCTCCAGTATTGGGGATGCCCAGGAATTCCTTCAGCCATCTACTTTCTCCAATAATCATCATTCTAAATTTATTATTTCTGTCATTTGAATCAACAAAATATATGCAGAGGACTTTTGCTCAAGAAAATATATAACCAAGAATGTTGTATATCGTTTCTCATAGTTTAAATTAAAGAGACGTAACAAAATAGAATAAAAAACAGTGGACAATAGAAGGGTAAACCGAAATTGTGAGCATAACTGAACCTGAAGCTGATGATATAGACTACGAGCTCACGCAGCAACACTATTGGATATGATGCTCCTGCTCCTGAATTAATCTATAATTCTATATATAGGGTTATTGATGTGATGATGATTCTTAGTTCTTTACACGGGCAATCTTATTCGGTGACACATTAAAAAAGCAGGAAGCAACTATGGCATCATTTTATAATTCTTTACGTATATAGTTAGCTATCCTTTAAATTTTCACCAAAGAAGTCATATATATTCTGCGTCCATTTTAAAATGCTTATAAAAGGTGAATGTGCGGGCATCAAAGCTCTTAAGAGTTTCTCTTTTCAATTGCACATGTCATCATCCAAAATTTGTTCTATACTGTACTATAGTGTACTCAATATATATATATATATATAGAGTAGGATCATTGATGATCGTTTTGTTCTTTACTTGTGAAATGTTAATATTCTATTTGGTAAGAAAAAAAAGCAAGAAGCTAAGCATCAAGCAACAACCAAACCTTAGATTCTGCTTTGGCATGAAAGATGAACACAACCAAAAGTTACTTTCACCCTTAGCTGAAACATTTGGTGAGGGCATTCTCAACCTGTTGCTCTTTGAAAAAAGATTCAATGATGAGTTGTTATTTCTAGAGTATATATCCATTTTGGTTCTCAAAGAATTTCGGACCAAACATTTTAGTTCCTAACTAAAATTAATTACTTGATTGGTCCCTAACAATTAATTTCGTCAGTCACTTAGATCCTTGGCTCCGTCAACTCTAACGGAAGACAAAATGGTCCCTGACAACTCTAACAGAAGACAAAATGATCCTGACAACTCTAACAAGGGACAAAATGATCCCCGACCTCTTTATTCGAAAACGACACTGTTCTTCCCCAATTTTTATCATATCTCGCATAACCCTAACGTTCATACTCTCCTTCTTCACCTTCACAGCCTTCTTTTCCATCTTTTCCTTCCTCCTCTTTAGCTCCAAGATTAAGTGATGGTGTAATTGCCACACGTGTCGCACCTACCTCAACATGTCATGGACCACACACTTTTTAAATCTCTGTGACTGGTACATCTACCTCCTCTGCAATTCACCCACCAGAAGCATCCACTTTCACGTCCTCAATAACATCACCTCCAACCCCGATAACGTCCACGACATCCTCAAGACCAAGTTCCACAACTACCTAAGGGCACGCCTTTCTCCACTCTTCGGCAAGCAATATAGATTGTTGGACATTAGGACATCATGAGAAGATTATCCTTTGACATCATATGCAAATTCTCATTTGAAATAGACACCAAGTGCTTCATTCCTTCTTTCTGGGAGTCCAAGTTGGCAGACAGCTTCGACCTCGCATCCAAGTTATCAGTACAATGAGAAATGTCGCCGTTGCCGCTCATATAGAAACTGAAGCGATTACTGAACATTGGTTCGGAGAAGAAGCTGAAGGAAGCGATCGGAGTGGTGGACAAGTGGTCATGGAGATGATAGGGCAAAGGTGGAGGGAGATGGCAATGACGACGACGGGTCTTGACAAATCAGACTTGCTGTCTAGATTCATGGGATCCATCGAAGACGACAAGTAGTTGAGAGACATAGTCATTAGTTTCCTGAGTATGAATTGGTTGAGAACAAGTTGATGATTTTTTTTTCTTGTGAACATTGAAGTTGTAGAGTGTGTGATGGTTTCAGTGGCTAAGAGAAGGGGGGGTTGAATCTTAGCCCCTTTTTGCTTGCTAACACTTGCTGGATTTAGAGGAGACTTTTCTGTTTTTAGCTCGTCTCTAGCCACGAGACATTTTCATTTTGTCTCGTCACTTGGCACGAGACATTTTTGGTTTTTGCTCCTGTGCAGTAGAAAACAGAAATGGAGTAGGAGAGAAGGAAGATTACACCCAGATATATCCTGGTTCGGCTGCTAAGTGCAGTGCAGCCTACATCCAGTCTCCATCACAACAATGATGGAATTTCACTATAATCAACTTGATTACAAACTGTAAAGTGCTAACCCAACTTACAAGGGGATTCCCACAGAATCATGAAACACAACATAGATGAACAAAGGAACTCTAAGACATCTATGGTTTTTTCTTTTAATTTTGCACTCTCTGCCTTTTTTCGCTCTATGGCTTTTTTATGCAAACCTCACTGTTTGCCTTTTTCCATGAGACTCAAGACATGACAAAATTAAACAGAAAAATACTAAACAGAATACATTGAAGGAGAAGAAAATCTGTAAGCTTAGGTAGCTCTGAGAATCCTGTGCCTTGCACTCTCACTGCTTACTTCTAACTCCTTGCTTCAACCAGTGGCTGTTCCTCCTTTTTATAGAAGAGAGAAGCCTCCACACTTGAAGCCAAAAACCCAAGCTAACTTCTTCTTCCTTCAAGAAACCGGTTCGGCCACACAGAGAGAGAAGAGATAACCATGCAAAACCCAACATGCAATTACCTCTAGTTCTTTCTTGATCATCATCCTTCATCAATCCGAGCTCTCCATCCTTGGCTTGCTCTCCAAGATGGATTTCTGGCCCTTGATGCTTCATGATGATAATGACTTCATCTGCTTTAATCTCTGCCTCAACCATCACTTCGCCACTCTAGCTACTTCCTGTGGTGATTGAGCAGAATCAAAGACAAGCCATGCTTCAAGAATCTCCCTGGCTGGCCGTGATCTTCTTCTTCCTTTTTGAGCATGGAGAAGTCAAGATTACCTCACCAAATCTATCCGAAAATGGTGACAATCTCAGCCACAGCTCATTTTTATTTTAGTATGTTTTCTTGCCATCATCGTGATGGTCTTTAGGCTTGCTTTCTCTTCCTTTCGGTAGCTCATTTTTGCTTCCATGGCTACCAATATTTCCTGTGTAATAACCGAAGAGAAAAAGAAGTGAGAGAGAAGAAAGAATCTGAAGAAAAGCAATAGTGGTTAAACTAATTAATTGAAAAATAGCTTGCTTTTGCTTCCCTTAGTTGGCGTGTAGCAATGATGCCCTTTACTCAAATCAATCTTCTCTCACTTGCTTATATTCCCAATGTTTAAAATAGCTTTGAAATCCTTTCAGGAAGTGTAATGGAATCCGTTGGAAGCATTTGAGGATTTGTTTTTCTATGCTTCATAGATTCGGACATAGCATGAGAAACACTCATGGAATTGGGCTTGGTTGTAATAATCAATAAGTTTCTTGGCCCAATAATAACATTTGCTTTCCTAATAAAATTTGGAATATGCATGAAGCAAATGGGAAAGCATGTAACACACTTGGGCTTAGAGCAATCAAAATCATTTGGGCCCAAGTAACATAAAGAATCAGATCAGCCATATTCATCATATATTTTTAAAACCAAAGGCTGAGAGTAATTGGGCTTGCACCAGAAATTTGTTTTCGGCCCAATATTAAAACCTGTAACAAAATTATTTAATCAATATATATTGAATGAAAAATTCAGATTAATAATTTTGTAATTAATTAATTTTAATAATGTTTAGTCATCACAAATATTAATTTAGAGTTTTCCAAACTCATCAATCTCCCCCTTGATGACAAACATTATTAAAATTGAAATGGAAAGAAATTAAAAAAAATGAGTATGAGTACTCCCTTTGAAGATTGAATTTCTCCCCCTTTCTACATGTCACATGGCTCCCCCTTAATATATACCATTTTTACCAAGGGAAGCTCTAACCTGTAACATTTTAATCAAGCTTTAAGAACAATGTTATTTAGCATGGTAGATGATGCTAAATGCTTGATTTATGAGCAGTTTTAATTGATAGTCAAAACTCATTTGATATCATAAACTGATTTATTGCTCAAACTATACAACAAAACAAAGTTGTTTAAAAATTCAAATATTTTTCAGTCAAGATATCAGAGCCATATTATTTCAAGTAAGGAAAATATTTTGAATCACATATGATCATATTAAAACATGGCAGCTGTTAGATATCACAATTTAAAAGAACCGCCAAAAATAAAATTTCAAACCAATATGTTTATCAAGATGAATAAGAATATTCCTATTTCAATACAAGCATGTTCATCAGGATAAATCATCAATCAGGCATTCATATGATTAATACAAACATATTGTCAAGCATCAACATAAAACAAATGCCAAGTACATTTCCAACAGCCAACAGTAGTAACCATAGTGAAACACACAACAAGGGAGATCATGAATTTTCAATTTGAAAATTTCATCCCCTGTTTCAACAACTCCTTCCCTGTTTCATTTGTTTCAATTTCAATTTTGGAAACAATTTTCCTCCCCCTTTTGGCATCAAGAGACACCTGCACAAAATATGAATAACATAACAAAATATCCATAATAAAGTAACAAGAGAGTAGCAAAGTATCATAGAGCAGTGAGTATCAAGTCATGCTCCTACAAAAAACAGATTGAGCCTAATGGAGCCAATATCAAATAAAGTAAAGAAACAGTCATTAATCATCAGAAAGATTGATCTCTGAACCAGAATCATCATCATAATCCCCTGTACCCATGTCATCATCAAAGCTTTTGATCATGAAACTAACTCTTTCGTGACATTTCTTCCAAGTCCTTTCCTGTTCATATTCCAATTTTCGGGCAGCATTGTGAGATTTACGCCGCCTCTTCCAGACGTTTTCTTGGCAACAACCTTACGGCGCATGGTTTCAGTCTTTTTGGATGGAGGTGATTGAGTAGAAGATGAGGTAGAATGAAGATAGATATGTGTATGTGTTGGAGGTGATGAAAAAGGTGGGTTCTTTTGAATGGGGGTTCGATTACTTCTCCTAGGTGCAGTTTTCTTTTTCATGGTAAGAGAAATGGAGAGGTTGAATATGAAGAGGTGATGGCCGAAAGAGAATGAGGGTGGAAGGAGGTTAGTGGTGCAATAAATGAGGATTGGAGAGAGATGATGGGGAAGTTAATGACCATAATAGCGCGGTTATTAACCAAATGGGTGTTTCAAAAAGTGATAAAGAGGAAGTTTCTTTCCTTGAATCAAGGGATTAGTTGGAAGAGAAAGATATGATTTGACAACATACTTCTTCCAACAAGATTTGAAAAGACAATCCAAGGGATTTTGTGATTTTATTTTTCAAAGAGGGAATAACTAACTAAACTGTCATGGTGGGGTCAGGAATTATTAGGTGGGGCCCATGAGAATTTTAAATCTGCGTTGCCTCCCCCTTGATCATAGCTCCTCCATCAAGCTTGCATTTTTATCTCGTCCAAACCTACGAGACAAAACTGAACAGAGTTAAAAATTCACAAAATTTCAATGAAACTTAAATCAAACATTCCCAAACTTTTTCTCAAGGTACAGAATCTGTCTTCACAGAGTGGTTTTGTAAAAATATCAGCAATTTGGTCTTCAGATTTTACAAATTGAATATCAATAGTTCCCTTTTGCACATGTCATCTTGACCATCATCATCATTTTCAAGTTTTGTGTTGGGATGCATTGGTGTACCCATTGCTTTGAAATTTTCTAGGCCAAACTTTTTAATAAGTTCTTTTGCATACTTTTCTTGGTAAATAAAAGTACCACTAGGAATTTGTTTAATTTGGAGTCCAAGAAAGAAAGTAAGTTCTCCCATTAAACTCATTTCAAACTCACTAGTCATGAGTTTTCCAAACTCTTCACACAAGGAAATGTTGGCCGATCCAAATACAATGTCATCAACATAAACTTGAACAAGGAGTATATCATCATTAGATGCTTTAATAAATAAAGTAGTGTCGGTGGTACCCCTTTGAAATTGATTTTCCAACAAGAAGGCACTAAGCCTTTCATACCAAGCTCTTGGAGCTTGTCTAAGACCATAAAAAGCCTTAGTTAATTCGAAAACATGATTTGGAAACTCTTTTTGTTCAAAATCGGGGGGTTGTGACACATACACTTCTCTATCAATAAAGCCATTAAGAAAAGCACACTTAACATCCATTTGAAACATTTTGAAACCTTTATGGGCGGCATAGGCAAGAAGCAATCTAATTGCTTCCATTCTAGCTACTGGAGCAAAAGACTCATCAAAATCTATACCCTCTTCTTGATCGTAACATTGGGCCACTAATCTAGCCTTGTTATGAATAACTTGTCCATCCTCACCAAGTTTATTTTTAAATACCCACTTAGTACCGGTAACTTTCTTACCATCCGGATGAGGTACTAGTGTCCAAACCTCATTCTTGTCAAATTGAGCAAGCTCTTCTTGCATGGCCTTGACCCATGATGGATCGTTTGGTTGAAATTCCATCTTTTGATTTAAAAGACGATTTTACTTGTTTGCCTAATTGGCAAGCATCACAAGTAAGATCATTTTCAAACTTAATATTTGGAATTCCTCTAACCAAGTTCTTTTTGACTAGCTTAGAAATTTGATACATGCTAGCATGCCCCAACTTTCTATGCCAAAGCCATTTTTCAGATTCAAGAGATGTAAAGCATGTTACATTTTGTTCTTTTAATTCCTCAAGAGTTAATCCATACACATTGTTACACCTTTTGGCTTCAAATAAAATATCCCCAGTTTTCTCACAAACAACCAAACAAACAAACTTCTTAAAAACAACTTCAAAACCCAAATCACACAATTGACTAACACTAAGCAAATTATGTTTTAAACCATGTACAAGGAGAACATCATCTATACAAGAAGAAAAATTTTTACCAACTTTCTCAACAGCCACAATTTTTTCTTTTGCATCATCACCGAAAGTGACAAGCCCTCCATCATATTCATCAAGCTTTATGAAGAAGGTTGTCTTTCCGGTCATATGCCTAGAGCATCCGCTGTCCATATACCACATATTTTCCTTCCTTTTGGATGTTAGGCACACCTACAAAACAAGCTCAAGTAACCTTAGGTATCCAAATCTTTTTGGATCCTTTTACGTTAAACCATCTTCTATGTCCTAAGCCATTGTAATCAAAAACAACTTTACAAACTTTATCACCAATCATTCTTTCACCAAAGAAACATTGAATAGGAAAGTGTCCATTTCGTTTGCATAGCCTACAAAATCTTGGAGTTGCTGTGCTATGAGACATGTTTGTGACTTGGTCTCGATTTCTTCATCATCATCATCAGAGTCATTTTCCAGGTCTTCCCATGTGGCCATCAGTCTTTTCTTCTTTCCTCTTTTCGGCTTTTCCTCCTTCTTCAGCTTGGGACAATTAGATTTGAAATGCCCCATTTCCTTGCAATTGAAGCAAGTTACTTTGCTAAGGTCTTTCTTCACTCTCCTTGTGCTGCTACCTTTGCTTTTGAGCTTAGCCATTTTCCTGAATTTTTTTGCAAATAACACAAACTCATTTTCAGAAGAGTTATCACTGGATTCATCATCCAGAGGGTTAGTCACAGAAGAAAATGCAATTCCTTTCTTTTTTGTATCTTTTTTCAAATAGGTATTTTCAAAAGCAAGAAGATTTCCTCTCAAATCATCAAGTGTTATGGAGTCTAAGCTACTGCTCTCAGAAATAATTAAAGCTTTAGTTTTTCACTCTTTTGTGAGACATCTCAACACTCTTCTCACTAGCACAGAATCAGAATGTGTATTTCCCAGAGCATCTAAGCCAACAATGATAGTATTGAACCGTTCGAATAGTTCATCAATGGACTCTCCTTCCTTCATTGCAAACATTTCATACTCTCTATTCAACATATCTGTCCGAGTCTTCTTTACAATGGTGGTTTCTTCATGGGTGATTTGCAATTTGTCCCAGATTTCCTTTGCCGTTGTGCATCTTGATACCCGTCGGTACTCCTCGAAGCTTATAGCACAGTTGAGCAGATTTATTGCCTTGGCATTTAACTCTACCTTCTTCCTATCTTCTTCTGTCCATCTTGCTTCAGGTTTGAGAGAAACAACTCCTTCGGCACTTGTAACGGTTGGATATTGTGGTCCTTCCAAGATGATTTTCCATAGTCTGTAATCCACTGCTTGTACAAATATCTTCATCCTCTCCTTCCAATAGGTATAATTTTTCCCATTGAAAAGAGGGGGTCTGTTGCTTGATTGACCTTCAGTTAGATTATAAGACACCACATTTGCGCCACTGTTTTCTGCCATGAGGATCTTTACTCTAAGCTGCAAAGCTTGATCTCTTTGAGACCAAGCTCTGATACCAATTGATGGTTTCAGTGGCTAAGAGAAGGGGGGTTGAATCTTAGCCCCTTTTTGCTTGCTAACACTTGCTGGATTTAGAGGAGACGTTTCTGTTTTTAGCTCGTCCCTAGCCACGAGACATTTTCATTTTGTCTCGTCACTTGGCACGAGACATTTTTGGTTTTTGCTCCTGTGCAGTAGAAAACAGAAATGGAGTAGGAGAGAAGGAAGATTACACCCAGATATATCCTGGTTCGGCTGCTAAGTGCAGTGCAGCCTACATCCAGTCTCCATCACAACAATGATGGAATTTCACTATAATCAACTTGATTACCAACTGTAAAGTGCTAACCTAACTTACAAGGGGATTCCCACAGAATCATGAAACACAACATAGATGAACAAATGAACTCTAAGACATCTATGACTTTTTCTTTTAATTTTGCACTCTCTGCCTTTTTTCGCTCTATGGCTTTTTCATACAAACCTCACTGTTTGCCTTTTTCCGTGAGACTCAAGACATGACAAAATTAAACAGAAAAATACTAAACAGAATACATTGAAGGAGAAGAAAATCTGTAAGCTTAGGTAGCTCTGAGAATCCTGTGCCTTGCACTCTCACTGCTTACTTCTAACTCCTTGCTTCAACCAATGGCTGTTCCCCCTTTTTATAGAAGAGAGAAGCCTCCACACTGGAAGCCAAAAACCCAAGCCAACTTCTTCTTCCTTCAAGAAACCGGTTCGGCCACACAGAGAGAGAAGAGATAACCATGCAAAACCCAACATGCAATTACCTCTAGTTCTTTCTTGATCATCATCCTTCATCAATCCGAGCTCTCCATCCTTGGCTTGCTCTCCAAGATGGATTTCTGGCCCTTGATGCTTCATGATGATAATGACTTCATCTGCTTTAATCTCTGCCTCAACCATCACTTCGCCACTCTAGCTACTTCCTGTGGTGATTGAGCAGAATCAAAGACAAGCCATGCTTCAAGAATCTCCCTGGCTGGCCGTGATCTTCTTCTTCCTTTTTGAACATGGAGAAGCCAAGATTACCTCACCAAATCTATCCGAAAATGGTGACAATCTCAGCCACAACTCATTTTTATTTTAGTATGTTTTCTTGTCATCATTGTGATGGTCTTTAGGCTTGCTTTCTCTTCCTTTCGGTAGCTCATTTTTGCTTCCATGGCTACCAATATTTCCTGTGTAATAACCGAAGAGAGAAAGAAGTGAGAGAGAAGAAAGAATCTGAAGAAAAGCAATAGTGGTTAAACTAATTAATTGAAAAATAGCTTGCTTTTGCTTCCCTTAGTTGGCGTGTAGCAATGATGCCCTTTAGTCAAATCAATCTTCTCTCACTTGCTTATATTCCCAATGTTTAAATTAGCTTTGAAATCCTTTCAGGAAGTGTAATGGAATCCGTTGGAAGCATTTGAGGATTTGTTTTTCTATGCTTCATGGATTCGGACATAGCATGAGAAACACTCATGGAATTGGGCTTGGTTGTAATAATCAATAAGTTTCTTGACCCAATAATAACATTTGCTTTCCTGATAAAATTTGGAATATGCATGAAGCAAATGGGAAAGCATGTAACACACTTGGGCTTAGAGCAATCAAAATCATTTGGGCCCAAGTAACATAAAGAATCAGATCAGCCATATTCATCATATATTTTTAAAACCAAAGGCTGAGAGTAATTGGGCTTGCACCAGAAATTTGTTTTCGGCCCAATATTAAAACCTGTATCAAAATTATTTAATCAATATATATTGAATGAAAAATTCAGATTAATAATTTGCAATTAATTAATTTTAATAATGTTTAGTCATCACAAATATTAATTTAGAGTTTTCCAAACTCATCAGTGTGCATTGTGTAGCTTGAAGTTACAGTGTTAGACTGTTAGTGTTATGCGAGATATGATGGAAATTGGAAGAGAACAGTGTCGTTTTCGAACAGAGGAGATCAGAGACTATTTTGTCCCCTGTTAGAGTTGTTAAGGACTATTTTGTCTTCCGTTAGAGTTGACGGAGTAAAGGACCTAAGTGACTGACGGAGTCAATTGTTAGGGACCAATTGAATAATTAATTTTTGTTAGGGACTAAAGTATCTAGTTTAAAATTCTTTGAGGAACAAAATAGGTATATACTCTTATTTCTATTTAGTCTCAATAACCATTCATCACAATGAAGCAAGAAAGACTCCCAAAGATTGGAAAAACTACCAAAAGTACCCATAAAGTTTACGAATGCTGACAAAAGTACCCATAAACTAAGAAAATTAACGCTGTACCCATGAAAGATGGGTTCTGTATGACAAAAGTATCCAAATCCTAATTTTTTGCTAATTTTTTAATAAAATTCCTAAACCACCCCACCCTAACTCTATTCTATCGTCACTCTTTCTCTTCTCTTCTTCCTCTCTCCTCACTTTATCCCTCAAAAATCCTCACAAAGTTACAGAAACTCTCCTCCTACCTCCTCATTGCCGTCCGCCACCCACCTACTCCATTACCGCCAATCTCTTCCCCTCTCACTGCTTCTCCCTCTCACTATTAAGGTGACTACAAAAGCTTCATCGCACACCTGTGTCCCTCCTCATGCCGTCCGCCACCCACCTACTCCATTACCGCCAATCTCTTCCCCTCTCACTGCTTCTCCCTCTCACTATTAAGGTGACTACAAAAGCTTCATCGCACACCTGTGACCCAACCTGAGGAGAATGCTGCCGTGGCGCGCCTGTTGCAGCCGAAGAGAATGTCGTTGTGGCGCGTCTGACTCAACCGAAGAGAACACCGTTGTCGCACACCTGTGGATGGAGGTTCTGCCATTGACGATGTTACAGTCGGCCGGCGAAGAAAAATGTATTTCTTTTTTAAAACATTTTTATTTTATTTTTTTTCTTTTCAGAAATTGATTTAGTTACTACTAAAATGATACTGTTTTATTTTTTTTAAATCTGCTTCTATTTTTTATGAAGGCTGAGATTGATTTACAGAAGATTCAGTTGATGGCTACTTCTACTTTTGATTTTTGCTGAAATAAATTTCAAATTGGATGAATGGATTTGTTGATTTTTTATGGTTGATGACTTTTTCTATTTCTAGTTTTGCTAAAGTGAATTGAAATTAGATGAATGGATTTGAAAATTTATGTTTTGAGTATTTTTTGGTATTTAATTAATTTGGTTTGGGTATGGATTATAAACTTATGAGTAAATCGATTGAGGTCCGATCCTCTACCACCACCACCACTACCATTGATTTCGGTCTGGTTTGTTGTAGGAGTAGTTTGCACTCCATGACTAGAGTTGGTGCAAATTGAGTTATGAAAGGTTGAAAAAGTGAGTTGAGGTTGAGTGTAAGGTAGTTTAGGAATTTTATTAAAAACTCAACAAAAAATTAAGATTTGGATATTTTTGTCATATGGAATCTATCTTTCATGGGTACAACGTTAATTTTCTTAGTTTATGGGTACTTTTGTCAGCGTTCGTACTTTTGTCAGCGTTCGTAAACTTCATAAGTACTTTTGGTAGTTTTTCCCCCAAAGATTTTCTACCTTATATTCCACATTTTCATTTTTCATTTATTTTTTTTTATATTCCTAGCTCTCCACACTTTTATGTAATAAATGCATAATTCTCACAGGCAGAGCTGAATGTAATAAATGAGTCCCCTGAACTTGAATGCACTATGATATGGGCTATGGCAGATATTCCAGTTACATATGCATACGATACGAGTTTATAATGCACACCATGATCTAGGCCTTCACTTGTTGATCATTAGATGCTATTTAAGTTTTAATTTCAGAAAACATATATTTAAGAAGAAAAATTCATATTGTAAACCTTTTTTTGCTGCTCTGTTTAGCCAATGTGTATCAAACGATATAAGTGATTTAGAATATTGTTGAGGTGTTTGAAGGATGTCAAGCTTTCCACTTTCAGCTGCAATGTGAAGAATATTTGTTGAGATCCGTGTCAAGCATCTCGTCAAGCTCTGGACAGGGTTGTAAGAGTTCCTTAACCACCTGCACATACATACATGCATGCATGCATATAATATTCCTCAATGATTAAAACTTAGCAGCAATGATTTTATTTGAACTAATTAATTACCTTTATTCTTGTTCAGCATGGCTACTAGAAGGGGTGATGTTCCCCTTGGCGTGGCATATACCACTTTAATCCTTTAAAAATAGAACACCATTCATATCCGACAACAATATTAACAAGCTAAGATTCTATTATGTTCTGACTCATAGTATTTCCAGAGATAGATATGATGGATCTTTGTCTCCAGGGACTTCTACTCCTTAGGTTCGGCAACAAAAGGAAGGGGCAGTTGTCGTTCCTTCTCAGCAAGCGATGCTAGAAAGATAAAGCGGTAGTGAGAAATGTAGCGTGAGATCTTGCATGTAAATATGCAAGTTATAATCAGAAAGGTTGTGGCCAGCCAGGTGAGTTTGCTTATAACTGTGTAGATACCTGCCATGAACGCCAGAAAAAGTGTAACAACAGCGGTTCCTAGAAGCGGCAATGCCACCACCATAACTAGATTCAACAATTGAATCACACCGAGTCTTCCCCAGATGAGTATGATAGTGGCACCAGTGGAAATAAACATAGACACTGTGATGCAGAAGATGAAGAGATGGAACATGGCCTTGTGCAGGTTATCATCTGCCTCTCCTGGTACAGCCAAACATGCTGCCACCGAAGCTGTGATTATGAGTGTTGAGATCACACTCAATGACTCTACTGTGTCCTTGTGCCGCTCTGTTACAGAGATATTATCTGTTCCAACTGATTGTGGTCCTTTTGCACCCATCCATGTCAGTGACTGTGTAAGAACAACAGTTTTTCTAAGGTTTAGAGTTTATGATTTAAAGATGCAAGGCATGTCAAGAGGTTGAGATCAGAAGTATTACTTGCCTTTCCAATAGTCTGGTCAACTACTTGGAAATTTACTTAGCATATTCAAGCTGAAGCTTTCCTAGTCTTTCTTTATTCCATGTCCATGATTCATTCATATGCAAGTATATCTTATATATATTCCTCACTAACACAAAGTATATCCTATGTATATTCCTACTATCTGGCATTTTTCAATCAAGAGTTATTCTTCCGTGAATACAAATTTAACCCTTTATATTTAAGTAATCATATAAAATGTATAATGAACATTTCTAGCGTTGATTCTTTGGTTCATTACATTGGCAATATTAATTGATTATCATATTTTTATACAATTCATATTCACATACAAAATAAAAAAACAGAGAACATACAGAATATAAAAAAAGAAAAAAAGAGAACCACAAAATATATGATATTTGCTGTCTTCTTTATATCTCTTAGTATTCACAATATGCATGACAATAAGCACCTTTTTAACACAACATCATGTTTGGAACAACCGATGAAACTAGAATGCATAGTGCAGTAAAATAAACACGTGGCAAGCATACTTATAAACACTAGAATAAAAACACGGTTCATATCCAACAACAATAATATTAGCAAGCTAAGATTCTATGATGTTATGAGTATTTCCCACGATAGATATCATCGATCTTTGCTTGATGAGTTAACCACATTAAGATCAACCACATATTCAATATTGGCATTGAGGCTTTTTGCATTATTTATTAATACAAGCCATTTCTTGGCAAATTGCAAATAGAAAAACACATACTAGCATTGGTGGCATATAAAAAAGGATTAAATTACATTCTCGTGTGTATTTCTCCTTTATAACAATTTGGATGCAGAGAAGTCATTGTGCTTAGAAGTGACTGCATATTTAAGCATCTTTTGATTTACCATCATCCCAATTCCCAAGTTGAGGAGTTTTAAGAATGTACTTCACCACATCATGCTTTCCATTCTTTGCTGCAATGTGGAGAAATTCTTTTGCTGTATTGGTCAGAGAGCATGAATATGGCTATAGTGTGAGTTTAATGTACCAAAATAATATTAATGGATCTCTCATCTTATATACTCTTTACTTCTTCATGTATATTTCGTGACTAACTCGTTACATTATTCTTCACGTGAAGTCGATTGCACCGTTTTTTGAATTAGTATAAGCATAACATATTATCAACAGGCATCATGTATAGTGGAAAAAGAAATTCAAGACTAATGTAATATACAAAGATTATATGCTGGAGTAGTGTTTGGAATTTGAATGTCAAAAGTGGAGATCAAAATGGATTTTTCATAAAAAAAGAAACAGATTATTTGATGATATGCTCTTGATATTCACTGTTAATGCGAGAGACAGAAAGAGTAGGATTTTTGTTCTTTACTTGTTGAAAAGCTAAGCAGTTGGTTTGGTTATGCCTATAAAATTATATATTAACTGAAACTACATGTGATCTAGTATTTGATTGATCATTGATCTTAATCATAAAACATATAAAATCAACAATTAAAATTCCTGAAAATCTTTAATATATCTAAAATGCATTCAATAATATATAGATATTCTTTTCCATATACACGTATGTTATTGGAAACAAGAAGAGTGAAATGAGACATTGACCATAAATGAATTGTTGGAATTACTGTGAGTAAACGACAGGGCATGTGAGTTAGTGGAAAATGACAATTTGAGAGTTGCAGTGATCAGAGTTGAGAGAAGAAGAATCTTAGATATGTGCATCACAGCTCGTGCTGGCTTCAATATTCATTCAACATAGCCCGACACATTAGGCGGTGCCACCACCTAATCATTTCTGTAAGCTTTCCAAGTAACATGCCTTTTTATCCATTTCTCTTACCTTATCATTACTCTAATATTCTCACATCACAAATTAATCCTACTATATTATTATTCGTTTCTAAGAAAAGTATAAAAAGTTGTTTTATTATGAAATCACTTTCTCCTAAAATTAACTTCAGCAAAATCAAGATCACCATATGGATTCATTCTTGTTTGATAAGCACATGGGCAGAGTTGCATCATCTTCTGATCGTTCTCAAAATGATGTGAGGATTTGAGAATAGTTTACTGTGTCAAAGGGATTAGATCATGAATTGAAACACTTGTACATGTTCGTGTACTTAATCAATTATGAAATAAGAAATTAAAGTTACCAGCTATTATTAACCAACACAAAACCCTATCATTGTTGCACACACATGACGTATAGTGTCAGAGGGTAACTATTTTTCAAGTACCTTTAGTCACATGGGTTCAACTTCCGGGGCCCAGTCAGGGATAAAAAGGGAAAATTACAATACACAATAACACAAAGAATATGCACTTTTAGGGTGTCAAAAATATATAGTATGATGCGGAGAATGTCATGTATAATTTGTGTGCAACTTTAGGAAATTTGTTTCAATTAATCCACTGAAGCATGCTGCATATATATGCAAATTTCATTTTAGATTTCGGAGTAGACAAAATTAATGACTTAAGACATGATAATAATATTCTTTGACTCATCAAGTGGATTGCATCAAGTGGGTTGCACTGTGTGTGGGATATTCATTGCAATTGAATGCATGAATAAAGAAATTGATTTTACTTAGATAATTAGTAAACAAACTTTTGGCAGCGTTTGTTGAATAATAATGTACTTAACCATCATTATTAAAATTGGCACTACTGTAAGCTTATCTAGTGAGAAGAGCCGTATTATTTTAGTATTTCCTTTTTCTACGAGAGAATAATGCTAGTTTCAGCGATTCTTCTCATTCCCATTGGCAGTAAAAAATTAAAAATAATTCATTCTTAGATTCCTACACGTTATCAAGTATTGGTGCTCATCATCTTATAGAAAGTTGCTCTACTCTTTTGCCTATGTGTTTTTCATTTTCTTTAAGAAGGAGGATTCACCTGCGGGTCATCTAAACGGGGAAGATGTTTCATTTTTCAAATGATTCTATTTCGAGTTTAAATTATGTTTCTATCTGAAAGTAAAAAATATTATTCTCCTGTAAAAGTATTTACGTAAAAGAAAGTGTACTCGCTCTCCCGTCTTCCCTAAAGTTCGTATGTCTAAAGAATTACAATAAAATAAAATAAAACATATAAATATATAAGTTCACTTGCAAATGTCAATAAACAATTAAACATCTCCTCAGCATCGTTGAGTGGCATTGAGATTTGAGAACCAAGAGAGAAAGAAAACAAAAGAACAATCCATTTTCCTTGACAGTAATCACTTCAAGTATTCTTGGGAATATTATAGCTATAGTTTAAACAAGTTTTCTTCTCTAACCAAGATTGTCAGAAGTTAATCCACATTAATCTATTACTACTACTCCAACATTTTGACACAACTCAGTGTAAGAAAAGGATTATTTGCCTTAAGATCTAGGTTTCAAAGTTCAAATACAAGTAATAAGTATACATATCTAAACCATTACAATGATTACTACTTTAGTCCCAAAATAAAGTCTACTGCAAAATGAAAATGAAACTTAGATATACAAATTTAGTAATCTCCAAAAGTTAATATAGCTACCCACTCCCCACCAACTGGAATGACTAAGTCCAAAAAATTTCTTGAAACTGATGATCGTCAACAACTACAATAAATTAACTCAGCTACTCTGAACTAGCCAGTAGCCACACTCCTCCCACCATATTCTTTTTTCAAATAACTTTACAATGCATAATAAGCCAAGTGCATCATACTCTTCATTCTTCAGTATCCAGTAGGGAAGTCACAGGTACCATACTCTGCACGCAAATAAATAAATAATAGTAAATTAAAAATAAAGACCATGAACATAAAAAATAAAACAAAATGGCATCCCAAAATTCACCACAGGCATATATAGATGGAATCCAATGTAATCCAGACACCCCAGTCTGACTTTTTGACTGTGTCTTTATTTCAGTAACCAATTTTCAACGCCATTTTTTATTTAATGTTATCTTTTTTTAATTAGCTCAATTAGACAATTACCCTTTTCTTCCACCGAATTAGTAAAAGGCAATTTTTTTTTCCAGCTTCCAAGGTATGCTAATACACACTATCCAATAAAGCCATGACACGTCATTCTCACGAAAGATTCCCTCCCAACCCTAATCACGTGCCTCTCTTACGTACCTGCACTATTTCCTCACCCGCTCACGTTAGCAACCCGTGTCACCATCATTCTAACCTACACCCCATAATCATAACCAAAAGACAGAAAAAAAAAGTGGAAGGGTTTTTTATAGAGTACTCACTAGGCTCTTGCGTGACCACGTACGCCGAACCCCCAAAATAGCAGCTACCACCCGCACGCGCCTTCTTCTGATAGTAACTGTTGAAAGCGAACGACGCGTGCGCCACGAGCGTGTTCGGATCGTAACACGTGGCACCTGGCTGTATCGGACGGCAATCAGCACCTCCCTCACCACAAGCAAAATCTAGAGCCACCTGAAGCTTCTCCTTCTGCGCATCGGGGTTCGCTACGCACCAGGTGTTCGCCGCGCTGCTCTTTGACACGCCACCATTACCGGTCGACGGAGCAGTCACAGGGTTCACAGGAGTCGCCGGAGCTGCCGTAGACGGCGATGGTGACGTCGACGGACGGTCGTGATAGTCCTTTAAACCCTCCGTTGTGAACGGAATATCGTAAACCTTCCTCTCGTCGGGGTAAAACAGTCCAAAATTCCTCTCAGACGTGGGTCCAAATTTCTGATTCTCATTAAAAAGCGCGAATAAATAAACGGTGAGATCTGCTTTAGGCCTTAGAGGGGTCCCGCCACCTGTCAAGATCTTACGGACAAGATTTCCATTGTAAGCTGCGGCGTTCTCTACACTCGCGCCTACCTCATTGTTATCTCCCTTGGAGGGCCAACCCGTCTCCGTTACAACGATCTCAACGTCGTTGTACTTAAGAGCCGAAAGCGCAGCAAAAACGGCGTCTATTTGAGCGTCGAAAAGGTTGAAGTACCTCAAGCCGTTACCGGGATCAACCACGCCGGCGTTCTGTCGGAACAGTGCATAGTCCAAGGAGATTACGTCAGCATTGGACTCGTAAGCGAAGAAGGGGTACACGTTGACCATGAGGTAGGAACCGGTTTCGCGGAGGAACCGGAGCATGGGCTCGAAAACGGGTTCGATGAGTTCCGGTCGGAATGACCCGGCGGAGGAGGGGTAAGAGTTTCCGAGTGCGGCTAGTGCGATCGGGGAAGAGACCTTGATTTGGTTGTGGAGGTTGAAGCGTATTAAAGCTTGGTGAATGTTCTTCATGGCGGGGACTAGGAACTTGGTGGTGTTGCCCGGGTCGGCGAAGACCTCGTTGCCGACGGCGATGGCCTCGATTTGGGTGTGGGGGTGGTAGGCAGCGACGTTGCGGTTGACCCATGCAACGGCGAAGGAGAGGGATCTGGCGGCGGCAAAGAGCTGCTGGTTGGGGAGGTCGACGGTGACCTTGATGTCGGTGCCGGAGAGGGCGTGGAGGACGGCGGGGTCAGTGTCGTATACCTTGACGCGGTTGAGGCCGTTGGATTTCAAGAGCTGTACGACTTTGACGGCGGATGGAAGGTTGTTGGCTATGCGGCCGTAGTTGACGCCAATGGAGCCGCCATCTGTAACAGAAAACGGTTAGTAACTTACTTGCCCAGCTTCAGCTAGCTAGCATGTAACAGAAACAGTTATTTAGTTATATGTTTAGTTAGTTAAAGAAAGAGTAACAGAAAAGAAGAATGCTTGCCTGTGAGAGTGAGGAGAGTGAGGAAGAGGGAAATGGCGGGAAGAGTGAGGCGCAACATGCTCTGTTTTTTGTGGTGAACACTAGACAGAGCTTTGTTGGGAATGTGGGTGGGTAGAGTGTTGTTGTGTGGAGCGAGTGGAGAGTGTTGTTGTTTATGTATATGAATGGCGAAGGTGGTGGATTGTGAGGCTTTGAGTAGCACGAGGCAGAGCGAACTGGGTGGGACCCACCCACGATGAAAGAGAGAGGGAGCTAAAAGACGAGTGATAATAGGACCACCATGGACATGGACATATGGTTGCCATTACCAACCTGGCCTGCACTGCTCCAACGTCGTGCTTAGCTATGCCATGCCAATGTGCATTGCTAATTGCGAAAAGAGAGAGGGTGTACTCAATGAGAAAACGGATCCATGTTTTTTGGTTCGTTTACGACCCCACCAAAACTGGACCGTTACTAAATTATTATCATTTTTGTGATTCTTTCTTCTTTATTGTTAATTAATTTAATTAATTACTTCTTATTTTAAGCCAAAATCATTACATTTTTAGTTTTTGTTTGTTTTTTTAGTGAATTAGTAATAGAATAATTTACTTTTTGCATGTATAACTTAGGCTTCCATGATTATAAAATAGATTGTCGTTTATATTTTAAAGAGTAACTCTCATTCTAAATAATGTTCATACTATATATTAAAAGTTTTATATCTCTTACAAATAAGGTCTATAGTATTTATAAGTATGTAACATTTTTTTATCTCCCATCTCTCAATTTTAAGCTAGTATTAAAGTCTATTCAATATATAATTGCCTGGATTCAACATCGAATATGTTGTTGAAAAATCTCACATGCACGCTTCTCTTTGTTTTGTGCATGTTAAATTGACTTTATTTTTAAACTAAATAAATCATAGAAAGATTAAGAACTTTTTGTCAAAATTTTAAAAATATTTCTAAATTTTATTTTGTTTTAATTTTGTTTTATAAAAGTTTTCGATTTGTATCAAATATACTCTTGATTGTTAAATTTTTAAAAAGGTTTCAATCCAACAATAATACATAATAAGTTAATAACTGTGTCTAATTTACTTGTGTTAAAGGTTGTTATTGTAAAATTATTTCAATGATCATAAATTTTTTGAAAAATTAACTGTTAGGATAAATTTAACGTAAATTGAAAATTTTTAGAATAAAATTAAAAATAATTTAAAATTTTTTTGCATATTTTAAAGACAAAACATATAATTTACCAATTTATATTTTATTAATCAAATTTTATCATCTTCCCCCCGAAAAGGAGATCGAAAACGAACTGAAGCAGCCAATAGAGTTAATATGTTGAGTAGGATATATTTGTTCATTTGTCATTGCGACACTAAAATTGTGAACTTCGTGAGGCAATGTTTTAGAGGGGCCAACATCAAGCGATTAAAAAACAAGTAATATTTGAGATTGTCAAAATTTTGTGCACCAAAGAAAATGAGTGCCAAATTTTCATAATGAATATTGACAAATCAAAGCCCGATAACTTTTTCTGGAGAGCCATACATCACTGAGTTCGAATAAAAGCTCATTTTCCAAAGATAACCATAACATATAACATTGACTCATGGCCATGAGCCCATGATCGTTTGGATAAGTTTGCTTTATACTCTTTTTTTTTTTTTAATTAAAGGAGATTAATTGCGGTAGTTTTTTGTTTGTCCTCGAAAGGAATTTGATTTCTATGTATTGAACCTAATTAATGATTATATTGGTATAACTTTTTACATAATAAATAAGACTCCACTTTTGCTAATATAACAATACATTGTTGGATACAAGTATAATTTTTGTTAGGGGCACTCTACTATACAGATTGAAGTGGTATAGAGAGAGTATAAATTCTTTTTATAGTTATTTTTTATTATTTTATTGTTATTTAAAATGTGAATCCTACCTTTATCAATTTCTCTTTCATCGTATTAAAGGAAAAATCTACAAACTTATATCTTTACCATATAATTCACTTTTTTGTTATATTATATTAGAGACTCAAGGTTTTTTTTAACCAACAATTGGCTAACAGAGAAGTGAATAGTGATGTGCAAATGTTAAGTAAAGAAAAGAAAAATTTAAAAGGTAAGATAAATATTGGCTGATTATTTACCTAAAAAAAGTTGGTTTTTCAATTTCTTTTTGTAATACTCACAAATGAAATAAAAAAATTTGTTCAAATATTTTTTAAATTTCTTTTTATAATATTACAAATGAAATAAAAAATTTTCCAAATAATTTTTAAATATTTTTTAGAAGTAGAATATATAATAATTTTTAAATATAGTATTTTAT
>NC_029791.2:6594152-6631867 GCF_000816755.2 Arachis ipaensis | reverse complement strand
TACAGGGTTAAAGCCCAAAAGAAAGACCTTAACTTTTTTATAAATTTTCTTTTGGTTTTTTTTTAGTGAAAAATATCTTTTTGGTTGCAACATGTAAATCAGCGAATCCAGATTTTGTTTAGCAAATCACCCTCTGACCCAACAACATATTGATCCAACTAAGGCCCATTTTAGTGATCGATATAGCCTGTGGGCCTCAGAGACAATTCACTGATGAATATCATGATTCCTGGCCCGTAATTTCAGCGCCACTAAAATAGAAACGTGGCTCTGAGTTATGACTTATGATTTTATGAAAGAATCAAAGAAAAATTAAAAGTTCGAAATCAAAATAAAACCCTAACTTTCTGAGAGAGAATCGCAGGAAGAACGAAGAACGATGGCTGAGGAAGACAAGAAGCCCAATGATCAATCTGCGCACATCAATTTGAAGGTCAAAGGCCAGGTTTGTTTCTATGTTCTGAATTTTTCTCACTAAATTTACTCCTTCAAGTTTTTAGAACAAACGAATTCACTGAAAAAACAAAGTACTTTTCTAAGAGGATCATATTATTCTTTTAATTTTTGGTTTATGCGTCTTCCTTGATTTTCATAAATTTTTCGTTTTTAAGTGCTCTGTAGCTCATTCGCTCCCTCTGGTGTTCTGATTTATTATCGTGATTTTTGTTTACTATATTTTTTTTCCCTCTCTATTTTTTTTATATCTGCACTTTATTTTTTAAATTGATGATTGCTTATAATATCCAGAATTCTTTCGATTTATGCTTAACCATCGCTCATAGTTGAAGTGTTTTCACTTCTAAGTTATCAGCTACGTTTTGTTTATCCAAGAGGAAATATATTAATTAGGTTTGATACTTTATGTGTTCTTGCGTGATGTGTGTGCTGTTTGAGATACATACAACTATGCTGAATTCCTAATTGTTGAAATCCTGCTATCTATATAGAATGCTCAAATGGCATAGTTCTAGTTATGTCAGTGCCTCAATTTTATTCTGAAGGGTTATATTTGCATGTCATGTTCGTTTTTCATTTTTCATCTTTTTGAGCATTCATGCTTCAGCTAAATCCTAAATGTCTACTTAGCCAAATTGCCATATAAAGAAGTGTGTGTTTGTTGCGCTTTACTGTTGTGTCACTTGCTATCCCCTATTTTCTCATCATGAAAACACATTACCAGTTCATCTGTATGTAGAAGTTAGTAAAATGACATTCCAAGGTTCCCTTAGAGAGTTGCATGATTCTTTTAGCACTTTGTTTCCTTATGTTCAATGCTGACTTTTCAATCAACAAAAGTTTGATGCCTCTCTGACATAAATTTTGTTATGGATGAAATCTGGTATTTTTGTGCAGTAGTGCAATTTATATGAATTGTTTCAGTTTGAAGCCGTGTTTCTTTTCTGGATTCTTTTTGTTTTGCATAATATGATGAGTGTATAATATAATCTGGTCAAAGGTAACCAAGTCTAATCGTTTATGTCGTGGTGTTTTTCTGTCATCTTGCATACAATGATTAGTCCTAAGTGTACAATACAGTCAAAATTTATAGCTCCTTATGGAGTTGGTCTTTTTTGTATGATGATGACGATGATGAACACTTGATCAAAGACTAACTTCTTATTGTTTTCTAGGATGGAAATGAAGTATTCTTCAGGATTAAAAAGAACACTCAACTGAAGAAGCTGATGAATGCGTACTGTGATCGACAATCTGTGGACTTCAACGCCATCGCCTTCTTGTTCGACGGGCGCCGTCTCAGAGCTGAACAGACCCCCGATGAGGTTTGCACTGTTCTTCACCTCTGTTGTTTCTTGATGCTGGGAAAAATATATATTAACATGCACCGTAACCCTGCTTGTTTTGTGTGTATTGCTTCAGCTGGAAATGGAGGATGGTGACGAGATCGATGCGATGTTGCACCAAACTGGGGGAGCCCTGTGAATTCAATCTATGAATATGCTTGTGAAGAATTTGATACGTAATCTAGTGTAGTTGTTAATTTGTTGGTGAGTGTTACCATGGATATGCATGATGGGAATTGTGATACACCCTTTATTGTAGGCCCTGCTTGAAATCTCTTATGGGGTTTTGTCAAGTTTGGTCAAATCGTATGATTATGAAACCTGGATCCTTAAGTCTATATTTTGATCCTTTGACAAAAGGTACAATATAATGTCTTGGAAGAGCCTCCTCTTATGTGCTATGGCCTTGAAATGTTGAGGATATACACATTTTTGGGAGAAATTCAAAAGGCACAAATAAGGGGAATACCCGAGAAATGCAATCCTTTTAATAATTCGCTGTTTCTTTCTATCTAAAGCATTCAACTACGATTTAGCTTTATGCAAACCGAGATCTGAAAATATTGCTTCATCACGATCTTTTGTAGTTTCATAGCCAACTGTATCACTAACAAGAATATATTAATTGAACTGAAAATAGGTGAATCAAATGTACCAACTGGTTTCCTGAAAAATTATCAGTGGCCAAAACATCCATAATTAATTATAATACCAAAAAGGCTTTAAGTATTTGTCATTAACAATTTAATTCGCTAATTTTTAAAAAATTGATTAGTTTATTTGAGAGTAAAGTATTTTTTTTTAGGGCAAGTTACTTAAATAAATAGAATAGAGAAAATATTTACCCAAATGTGCAAAACTGGTTCTTGTTACCTGCATATGCAAAAAGTCATTTCTATGTAATCCGTGGCAACCCACCACGGTTTCAAAACGTGCATAAACCGTGGCAGGTCCCAACGGATTATGGCCAAAAGATATAGAGTGTAAACCGTGGTAGGTCACCACGGTTTTACTAAGGAGAGATGGCGTGCATAAACCGTGGAGAGTCACCACGGTTTATGAAGAAACTTGTTTGCACATAAAACCTTGTGGGTCACCACGGTTTATGTGTGGTAAATAATGGCCAGAAAACCTTGTTAATTTTATGTCCAAGAGACACAACTTATTTTTTATTTTTTTTTTATTATTCTTGTTAATTTTTTATAATTATATTTTTTATTATTATATTTTTTATCTCAAATTTTTTAATGAAAAAAATGAGAATAAATTATATTTTCATAATTTGTTCAAGTTTATCATCAAGCAGAATTACAAGAACACAAAATTTTATGTCTCTGTCCATCAGTATCTTGTCCTATCCTATTTTCAGTGTCTTATCCTATTTTGTTGTTGAAAACAAAGGCAGCCTAATAAATACACACTATATAGTACATTTTATAAAGAAAAAAAAATCATCTATTTCTATTGAATATTTATAATAAAATTTTTTCGTTCTCTTTATGTATTATTGACTAATATATACTATAAAATTTTTACATGTATTATCAATTATTTTTTCATTATGTTTATCCCTATTTTTCATTTTACACTATATTTAAATATTTATTATACTATAAAAAATATTAATGAACATAATAAAATAATTACTTATTAATAATTTTTAGAGTACTCATTAATATTCTTATAATATAATAAATATTTTTTATTTTAAATTTAACAAATACTAATGTATCAATATACACTTATATGTGAATTTATTAAATCTATATAAAAGATTTAATCAATAAGCATGTTAATGAATATTAATATACCAATATTAACAAGTAATTATTTTATTGTACTCATTAATATGTTATAGTGTAATAAATCTTTATTTCATAAATGAAAAAATAAAGATGAATATAACGAGAGAGGTCACCTTAAGCTTAAACGAACTTTTGAGTAGTTTTTATAAGTTCGCCTAAGATTTTAAAAACTTTATAAAAATTCAAAATAAAAAATAAAAACACAGATTCCAAACATTAATGTTTGTGTAATTTATTTTTAAAAATATTTTTTTTATTTTATAATAGAAAAAAATCCAAAAATTTCATGGTGTTTATTATTGGAGTCTAATTTTTTTCTAATTTATTTTACATAAAAAATTTTAAATATTTTAAATTTATTAAATTTCATCATTTTAAATTAAATATTAATTTTTTATTTTTTAGTAAATAGACATCAATTTTTTAAGCACTATAAAAATCATTTTCTTAGTATTATCTGATTTTTTTTTCTATTGTACTCTTTCTATTATAAAAAGTTGTTGTTGATAAGACATAATTTAAGATTCTGCTCATAAATTTATTGTGCTAATAAATTCATTTTCTATTAGATATAAAATTAACAAGGTTTTCTGGCCATTATTTACCACACATAAACCGTGGTGACCCACAAGGTTTTATGTGCAAACAAGTTTCTTCGTAAACTGTGGTGACTCTCCACGGTTTATGCACGCCATCTCTCCTTAGTAAACCGTGGTGACCTACCACGGTTTACACTCTATATCTTTTGGCCATAATCCGCTGGGACCTGCCACGGTTTATGCACGTTTTGAAACCGTGGTGGGTTACCACGGATTACATAGAAATGGCTTTTTGCACATGCAGGTAACAAGAACCAGTTTTGCACATTTGGGTAAATATTTTTTCTATTCTATTTATTTAAGTAACTTGCCCTTTTTTTTATATAGTCACAAAAAAAAAGTATGTTTTTTATATCTAGTATTTGTGATTTTTTAAAATATTCATAACATTTAATCTCATTTAACTTTGTTCTTGATGTTTTTAATTTGAGTAAAAAAAATTTGAATATTTATTATATTTAAAATATTAGAGACAAATTGACAAAATTAAAAATATTTAAAAATAATTTTGATATAAATAAAAAAGGATAAAAAATGTTCCATACTACTTTGTTAAGTTACACGTAGGAGGTCCAAGCGTATTGGAGTTGAGAACATACTTTACTTTTTTTCGTAAGTGAAACATACACACACAATAGGATGGTGAATTCGTGATTCAGTAATTAGATAGAGTAATTATTAATAATTATTAGAATTTAGTTTGTTGTAACGAACTGAATGACCCAACAGAATCTCATCGGCCCAATATATAGATTCGTGGCCCGTTATGTCAGCGTCCCGAAAATACAAGTCATTCTGAGTAATTAAAAAAGAAGCAAAGCAAAAGAAAGAAATTCAAAATTGAAATAAAACCCTAACTTTCTCATAGAGTGAGTGACGATTACACAGAGAGCGAAGAACGATGGCTGAGGAAGACAAGAAACCCAACGATCAATCTGCTCACATCAATTTGAAGGTCAAAGGCCAGGTTTGTTTTTCCTTCTCTCACATTATATATGTTTTAAGCCATCGAATTCCTACCAAAAATTGTTTAACCTTCTTGAAAAGCATCTCATGTTTTTCTGTGAATTTGTGTTTATGTGCCACCTTTAATTTTCGTAAAGTTTACGTATTTTCAGTTTGCTATAGCTAATCCCCTCATTTTGGGACTCTGATTCTCATGATCAGTTGTCTTTATTTGCTATATTTTTTTTTATTTTAGTCTTGAATTTATTTCTATCTACTTTATCTGCAAGTGGAATCGAAGTTTTCAAAGATCGGAATTGAACAGTGTTATATACACTCACATACTCTTACTTAATTGGTTTGATCCCTTGTGTGTTCTTTTGTGTGTGTGTTTGTGCTGTTTGGGCTACAAGTATAACCTAGGTATGGTATGCGAAATTCCCTTTTGAAAATCAAACCCTGCATGTGTCTATGCAATGCTCAAAATGTTTGCTATAGTTATGTTATGTCAGTACCTCAATTTTCTTCATATGTGTATGCATAGCATAATGTTGTAAAATGACATTGCAAGCAAGTAAATACATTTTTGTGCAATGTTCAGCAAAGCTGCTTTTCCTTTTATTTAATTGTTGCAGTTTCAGTGAAAGATGTATAATATAATGAGTTAATAATGCACTTGAAAAGTTTTAGTTCTTTATGGAGTTGTAGATTTATGCTTTGTATTATGGTGATGAGCACTTGATCAAAGAATAATTTTTATTGTATTGTAGGATGGAAATGAAGTTTTCTTCAGGATTAAAAAGAACACTCAACTGAAGAAGCTGATGAATGCGTATTGTGATCGACAATCTGTGGACTTCAATGCCATCGCCTTCTTGTTCGATGGGCGCCGTCTCCGAGCAGAACAGACTCCTGATGAGGTTCGCCCCCTTTCACCCCCTACAGTTCATTGAAGCTAGAAATAAATTTTGATATGCATCATAACCCTATTTGTTTTTCGTGTATTGATTGCTTCAGCTTGAAATGGAGGACGGGGATGAGATCGATGCAATGTTGCACCAGACCGGTGGAGCCCTGTGGACCTAATCTATATCTTTTCTCATGTAGTTCTTGTGAAGAATTTGTTAGTTTAGTTTTATTTGGTGAATGCAACTGCTAACACTATGGATTTGCATGATGGGAATTGTGATGGGTAACTTCATTGTAGACCTTGCTAGGAAATCTGTCTATGGGGGTTTTGTAAGTTTGGTCAACTCGTATGATTGTAAAACCTGGATTATTAATTCTGTAATCTGATCCTTTGATAAAACGTACACTATGATGTCTTGGGAGAGGATTGTGTTGTGCGTTAATGCTTGAAATATTGAGACATATAGACACGTTATTAGGAGAAAGTCAAAAGTCCAAAATATGGGACATATACGAGATCGTACATTGTAAATTATGATTTGTCAAAAAGACAGAAAAAAATTGTGATTTTTATGGTTTAGGGAGCTTCATGTTCTTTTGTAGTTTCTCAAAAACCATTGTAGTGGTGGCAGCTAAAATAGATAACAATTATTCTTTACTTCCCTTTGCCGAAAGAAGCTTCAACTTTTGTTTCTCAAAGTACAAGAAACGACAATTCAAATCTAATGCAACTTTTGTCTTCATCAAACAAACAATCTTTTGGTTAGAGTCTCAAATGACAAAACACAACTCCAATCAAATCCAAAACCAGTAGGTAAAGGACCACCATGTTTGAGGTTTAGAGTGCTCATATGGTTAAGAATTAAGAACTTATGCAAGAAAAAGGAACTATTAAATGAGTGGAATTATGGAAAATAATAAGACCCAAAATTCCGTTTATGGGTCAATATTACAAAGGTTGGAGGGTCATGTTAGGTTTTGTCTAAATAAGTTCAAGCCAATTTATAAAACTACTAGGTTGAGCTAAACCTAACATAGGAGATAAAAGGAGGGGTAAAAAAAAAGAATCACTTTTATTGCATCTACAAAGCATGGTCCCAAATGCTTTACAATCCACAGTTAGACCATGGTTACATAAATAGTCTGCAAAAAATTGAGAGATGTAAGAAAGCTAATATTAGCATTTTGTTAGTCATGAATTTTGGTCCAAGAAAATCTAATTTGCATTGCTGCTTCTGAATTCTAATCTTGATCAAGATCAAGTAGGTGGAAAGAATCTGTTGAGATTGAATGGCAAAGTGTAGAACTCCTCATTTCTGTTGTCTCCTCTAAAAGTTCTAAACTTGACCCACCATGGCATCCCTCTATCTTTCTTTGATCTTTCAACTTCAATAGTGTTGTCAAGGAACACTGCTACTATCAAACCAACTGTTGCTGGTGATGAGAATATGGTATTTAAGAATGCATTGAACTGCAATCAAGTAAATAGAGGAAAATGTAATTGGCCTCAAGTTGAAACTTAAGTCTTGAAATAACTGAAAGTGGCAGCACATGTTTACTGATAGCGAAAGATAAAGATGCTTAAGAAGAACTCACCCATCCGGCATTCGTATGAACAAGGCCGTGTCGATTCCAATACTGATTGAAAAATTGAGGCACAGATATTCCAAGGAACAATGTGAGGCCAATGATGATAAGGTTTCTCATGGAGTTCATGTTTGTGAACTGAAGAAATGATATTCCAACCGAAGCTGACGAATAAGAAAAGGTAGCAGTCAATAGAAGAATAATTGAAAAAAGAGTATGTAGTGATGGCAATGGAATCTCACTAGAGAAAGGGATGACATGACATACCAACAAGGCCAAAGAGAATGCAGTATAATGCAGCAAATATTGGGAAAGGTATGGATGCAAACACAGCACCAAACTTCCCTGAAGAATACACAACAAAAAGAGCACACAAAGAAGCATCAGTGATTAGCATTTGGAATGATTTTAGTGATGATTTGTATGTACAGACCCAGCATAGAGAAGAATATCATGAAACCAGCAGATATCTGAACAACTCTGCGACTTCCTACTCGCGTTAGTCCTAGGAGTCCCACATTTTCCCTAAAATGAAAAACAATCATGCCACTCATCAATCTCCATTGAAAGATACATATAAGAAACTTGTTATAACTTGATGAAGAGGAGGACTTACACAGAAACAGTAGAACCTGTCCCAGTTCCAAAAAGGCCATCAAGCATGATGCCAATTCCCTGAGCAATATAAACAAGGTTAGCTCCAGCCCTCAGTCGAAGGAAGTTGACCATACTATAAATATTACCCTTTCCATTCCAAAACATGTCATTTTAAAAATTTGGTATATTCATAACTCATCACATCCGGATACAGAATTGTTTGAATTAATGCTAACCTGCCAACCAATGCCGCGACTCAGCACAAAAGCAGGAGGTGGAGTGGCAATTGCTAACCGAGATGCCGCCTTGTATGCAGCAGTTGACTGCAACAAGAAAGGCCATGATCAAGGGATTATAGAAGATTCAAGAAAAACCCTGCAAATCTGAAAATTTGAATACTCCCTCCTCCTCAAAACAAGTGTCTCTTTTACTTTTAGGATTATTGAAATATTAATGTATTTGGACAATTTCTTAATTTAGGTACATTAAATTTTCAATTAATCTAAATGTATAAGAATCAGTTATTTTGAGAAGGAGGGAGTAATAGGCAACGGATAGAACAAGAAATAGATACCTCCACCATGGAGACAAGAACTGCAGACATCATAGCAAATGAATGGCCAGCCGAAAATGTAGGTGCACCCCATTGGAGAGGGTATGGGAACATGAACCTATTTGAAAGAAAAGAAACTTTAAAGTTCAAACACAGCAAAATTATTTAAGCATAGAAGAAGAAAATAATACATGCTATTTGTTGTATGTACCATGGAGCAGTGGATATCAAATTCGCTTTGTCAGTACGACAACTGTGTTGTGTTCTAACAGGTTTATGCCGGTAAGCTCCACTCGCTGTCAAGATTACGGCGTAAATCCAGATGATTGGAACACAAATCAACACCGGAAAACGTTCAAATATAGGGATATCTCTAAATGGCCTCACATGCTTTAAGTACTGCAATTATACCAAATTAGTGTGTGAACAATTTGATGAAAATCAGTTTCCATTTTGTTTAAGTTCATATTAAAGGCTAAAGCACTTACTTGTGACAATCCAATTACCAACAGCAGCATTGGTATACCAATTTCTACACAGTTTCCCAACTGAAAAAGAAAATATGAAAGAAAGTTATATAAACTTCAGTAAATTGTGAAGTACTGGTATATATCATGCTACAATGAGCATGGTGAATTGAAGGATTTTGCTAAAGAAAGTGTCATCAAAGTTAGTATCCACGGATAAATTAAGCATTATCAAATAATGTATAAAGATAGATATGTTCCTCAAGTATTATTTCTGAATAGAAACTTTCTTTTTCTCATCTTTGTATTTTCTGTCGAGACACACTTACCAAACTAGAAAAAGAGAGTGAACGATTTATTATAAAGATCATGACAATTAGAATTTAAATCACAGGCACACCTACCACAGGAAATCCGCGTTGAAATAATCCTAATCCAAGCAATCCAACAACGGGTGCCATGCCAAGAGGACTAAAAAATCTGAAAGAGAAAATCCAAAGTAAATGCTTGAACAATCAAACATTTTTTCTTAATTAGGTTCTTCATAAATTAATTCACATGTGAATAATTACCTTGAAAAGAGTCCCCATACTTGGCTGTAACCAAGGATTATCTGAATACTTGAGGCTACAATCATAGCTCCTTGTATGGCACGCATTGTTTGTGTAAATCTCTGCAAACCAATCACATGGCAAGTTCTCTTTCAATACCCTACCAAATAAGAAAGAAATTTAAGTATATTTCTAAGAGAAGCTTATATGATATGCAGATCCCTTAGTTCTTTTTAGTTTGCCAATGTCATTTATATGCAAATAACAGGTTTAAATATTCAGTGGAAGTTAAATGATTAACATTTCGAAACTAAAATTGAGTTTCACACTATTACCATTTTTGCAGCATAACCAATGGATTCTACTGATACACCTTTAAATTTCACTTCAATATAAATGCTTACGAAATAGATACATATACTCGTATAGATGTCTCAATTCTACAGATAATGTATAATTTTAAGGTGCTCTCTAAGTCCTTGTTTGGTAACTATTTCAAAACAAAAATCAGAAATACTTGGAGATAGAAAGAAGGAAAATTACTTCATGAGGATCCGTAATTCGCTGCAATGACGAGTCATTGATAATATAAGCAATCGGAAAAACATATGCAAATGAACCTCCAACTACTGCAGGCAATCTTGTTCCAAAAAGTGCTTGAAGAAGTGTGTTAATTCCAGCTACAAAGAGTAGAGTCTGTATCACCCTTGCCTTGTCACCCTGACCATATGAACAACCAAATCAATAACATAAGAAGACAAATTTTGAAGCAATAAATGTGTGCCAAAATCAACTATTGCTTTTTATGCAAGGAATTGGAAATTTTGGCATACATCACTTCCTCCCATGGCTTGAACTAGCAATGAGGGAATCATCACACTTGTTCCCAGCATCAATATGTAATTTTGAAATGCTAAGAGCACAGCTTCAGCTGCAATACAAGACCAGAACTTCACAGTGAGTGAAAGAGAAAAAGAATGCAAACCATAGTTACTAGAAATCTGGAAAGCATATCGATACACAGTTTGCTTCGATATGCAATTCGCTACTTTGTATGATTAATCTACAAATAATTTTTTGAGAGAATTCAGCATACGATACATACAACAGGAAATCCAATACATGATACAAGTAAACAAGAGAACCAAGATAGCTGTGGCCTAAATTGGATCACGAAACTCAACATTTAATTACTTAAAGCATATAAAACCAATGATCACATCACATTATCCGAATTTGCAAGAAATGAAGAATTCCAAATTACTTAGAACAATGCTATATAATAAGAAAACAGCAGCCAGATTTTTTACAAATAACATACATCATCATTAAGTAGGATGATTCACTATCTATACAGGAGTAAGAGAGGAGAAAGAATTATGATATATCTCATAAGTAAATTCAAATAAAAATTGTGACTATCTATCTTTACTACCAAGTATGTGTGTCCAGGTGACATAAACACATGATTAATGATTTACTTAATCCTAAATTAAAATGGGGGACCACATGCTTTAACATCATTATCAATGGCTAATGTTTTGATTTCATCAACCCACGCCAGAAGAAGAAGAAGTTATGTCAGGGTAAAATGGTAACTCTACTACAACTGTCATCATTACTAGCCTGCTGTTGTTATTACTTATTAGTACTGTTTCATATCAATAGCAATAAAGGACAAGTACAAATTAAAATTATAATCAAATACAGAGAAGCCAAATACGTATCTATTTAAAATTACAAATATCTCCACACCAAAGAATGAGTTTTGAAAAAAGTGCATTCGTTTAAATTTTTATCTTTATTTTAATATGATAACATCATTGTTAATGTTAAAATATAGATTTTCACTATATTCAATTTGAAATCAGCCCAACTAGCAAACAGAACCGAAGATCAAGGGAAAAAGTGCTAAACAACAGAAACAGCAAAAACATTAGCCCCACTCCATCTCAACAGAATAAAAATTTCAACTTTTTGATCCATATCGCCAGAACCGAAGTAACAGCATAATCTAGCACTTCTGGGATAACTCATTCGATAGCAAAGGAAAAAAACAAACAAACACAATGTGCAAAATCAAAACAATAAAAATAAAAAAAATAAAAAAGAAAGAAACTTTCTTCCATTTCTTCAATTCATTTGATTTTGCAATGACAAAATGAATCCACATGAAGAAGTTCTAATAACACTTTCATATCATAGTGCTGCAAAGCTTACAACCCTCTGTTTCCTCTGTTTTTTTTTTTTTAATTATTATCCTTCATTTTAAATGAATATAAGATAAAAGTGGAAAACTTAAACATTAAGAAGCTTATATATTCTTCTCACATGGTAACCAAAGATTATGAAAATGAAAATGGAGGATGAAGAGTGACATATACATATATTTACATAAGCAACTTTAAAGCTAGAGAGAAACAAGGTACAAGCACATTTCTGTGTTATGTTTGGATTATGATGAGAGAGAGAGAGAGAGAGAGAGAGAGAGAGATACCCCAAGGAGGGTTAGAGTCTAAGCAGTAGTCAAGGTCCTGAAGCTGTTCCATAGGTAGATGGGTAATGTCAGCCATTGTTGAAGCTTCTAATGAAAGAGCTTCAGAAAGAAGCAGAGAGAAGAATAAGAAAAACAGAGAAGAAACAGAGTGAAGCAGAGAGAAAGAAGAAGAAGAAGAAGAATTCCGAACAAAGTAAAGTGAATATATAAAGTGAGAAAAAAATTAAAAAAAGAAAGAAAGAAATAAGGATGAATATTTATTTATTAGACTGTGGAAAAGGAAGTGTCTCTGTAACGCCCTCTTCTCTTCTGTCATCAATATTTTTTTTTTTTTTAATTTAGGAGTGAAACTCAAATTCGCGACTTTTAAGTGAGTATAAAAAGACTATGTCATTTGAGTTATAATTCATTACCTAAAATAATGAATCCTTATAAATAATAAAAGTAAGAGTTTGTATCCCAGTGAGATGTCATTTTCATCCTAAGAAGACCAAGACAGTTTAGTACAATTACTCAATTAGTAAGTAGTTAAACTCATGAGTATTTTCATCAGATATTCACATTCAACCGTGTCTATTTTAATAATTTGGAAGCCTTGTCTTCAAGAAACTACCCAGTTACCTTTTTTAATCTTGGTGTAAATATGTTTATATAAAAAAATATTTTGATATGAGTAATGATTTGGGAGTTGCATAGTCCTACAAATTTGCAAGTGGGGTAAAGAGAGCAGCGAATAAATGATACTAAATAAGGAAGCCAGCAATGCACATTTGTCACTTTGGTCTTCTTCAGTCTTCAGAAACTTGTAAACTGTGTGGCCCAACTATTGTACATTTCCCTGCTATTGCAAGTTTAAATTCTCTTGTTGGGTCGTAGTCACAATGGTAATTTATTTGTCTTCTGAGTAATCTAATCATATTTCGGTCAAAATTAACCAACTTGAGTTGGTCGAGTGGTCAGCTCACTCATCCGCTTAAGTTGGGGGTTCGAATCCCGCCTTGTACATGCAGCAACCTATTAGCCAGCGACAGATCCTTAAATAAAGCTCCGATCCACGACAGATTTGTCATTGGCCTGTCGAATTGGGGAATATCGTGGGCAACCAAAAAAAATATATTTGGGTCAAAGTTTATATGTAGTAAATTTTCACGTAAAATTGATCGTTGAGAGTCATTATTAAATTTTCGATTATCAATTTCATATGAAATTAATTGTACCTAAATTTCTACCTCATATTTGGATTTAAAATTTGATTGAAATTAAGAACTCTTAAAGTGAATTAATATGTAATGTAAATAAAAAACTAAATAAAAATAATTTATCCAAAGTGACCTTAAATGAATTAGTAGGGGCGTGGTTTTGTTACATTAAATGCAACCAAACCAAAAGAACCATTTAATTTGTGTATTCTGTTTTGTGGCATTACTTTCACTCATATTCTGGTGGTTGTTTCGTTGGTGTTTCGTAATGGGAATGCAAAAGAGAAGAATATGTGCTCTTGCCTAAGTGGAAGCCGCCGCAAACAGTGCCTACTTTTTCATTTTTGTTTGCCAATTTACTCTTATTGTGTTTATAAATAATAAGTGACTCATGCTATGTAAATAAATTATTCTTATCAATAAAGTTCACCAATATATATCACTTTTGTGTAAAGTAATGTTAATTATATCTATTTATTTTATTTGTTGGTGAATTTTAAAATATTTATTTATTTACAATATTTAGATATATATTTAGTACTAATTTCTACTTAAGTTAGTAAAAAAAGTAAATAAATAATATTTAATAAATTTTATATAATTTATTTATTACTTTTAATATTTTATTTTTTATTTTAAAAAATAAGACAATTTAAACACCATAACAAAATACAATAGAATTTACTTACTAATAATAAGTCCAAAGACAAGACAACAATAATAATCAAATGAGAAATGGAGAAGATTGAGTTTCATCTCACACGAGCATTTGCGACTACATGATATCTAGTCATCTGCTCTCAAGACTATAATTAAATGGAAAAGTCTAGGAGACAGCAACTTTATTAAATTTTGTTCACTGTATAACCAGCAAAAAAAAGTGAGTCATTAGATGAAATCTCATATCAATTTCACACCATTAAAATTATCTTGATGACTATTTAATGGCTACAAATCACAAAAATTACTGTCCCCTAACATTCTTCTAATTAAATTATATTGAAATGTATGACGATTAAATATCTAAAAGTGAGTGTTTATGAATATGCAATATAATTCAATTCAATAATAATAATAATAATAAAATAAAAATTTATATACAATTATTTTTATATAATACTATTTATTAAAAATTATTAGATAATTTAACATATTTAACTAAATTATTATCGACTTTCAACTATTGCATGTATGAGAGTGTTGACTAGACGTTTGAGTTTGAGAAAAAGAGCTTAAATGGATATCCGGTTCCAATGGGAACAGAGGAAAAAAAGATGGTATGCATCGTCATATTAGGAAGTAGGAAACTCTGATCTGTTTTGTAATTTGTCGTCACCATTGCATGCACTTTGCAGCTTTATCTTTCACTTCTCCCATCTTCCATAATAATTTCAAGACTTTTTGCGCCTATACATACGCTAACGCTGGATTTTTACAACTAGTATTGCTTTCGTTATTCAATCTATTAATTGCTTCACTTCAATTCCTTTTTTATTACTCAAAATGTATTATTATCAACATTCAAGGTTCATATGATACAATTTTTTTTGGGTTTTATTATTGGAGGATTTCATTATGTTTAAGAGTGCTGAATATATAGATAAATAATCTAATGCATAAATTAAAACTCCGTGAAATTATTAATAAATGGTTCCGTGTGGATTTAATTAGAAATGTTAATGTATTTAGGATATTATATATTACAATTATGCTACGTGTTCGTATGTAAAAAATCAGCAATTAATTATTTGTTGTATATAGAAATACGTATTTGATATTTAATAATTTTTTTATTATACTATTATAAATAAATTTAATTATTATTTATTACAGATTTAATTATTTTGTTAATTATTTAGTTAAAAATATATATTAATTTGACGTGGTGGTATAGTATAGTACCTAGTGAGCATGGGTAATAAAAGTGTATAGAGTTAAGTTAGGCCTTTGGGGTTTGGACTTTGATAGAGTCAAATTAATGTATAAACTAGTCTTAACACTTTGATGGCTTCTATTCCATTGATTCAAGTGGCTCTCAAATATTAGTTAGGAAGAAGAAATGGAGTATGTTTTCAAATACAATAACATACAATATGCTTGCACCAGAATAACACTAGTGAGAGATCCAGAATTAATGTCTTAAACAGATTCTAGGTTCTTCAGGATATTTTAATTAGTATTTATGACGTCAGGATGTTGCTTGGATTACCAATCTTGGCGAGATTAACAACTTCACTATGGTAAAAGTAGCCAAAAATCCACTCTAGTTGGCAACTCTACTATGGTAAAAATAGCTAAAAACTCATTTTAGTTGGCTAAGCCAATGATACACCTCTTACTCTCAAAAAGCCTAAAGGAAAATAAGATAAGCACATAGCTTATTTCAATATATAACTCAATCAATTCAACTCATAAACAAAAGGGGTACATACGCATATTTATACTAGTAGGGGAGGGAGAACTTTCATGACTTGGGCGATGTGGGACTAACTCATAACACAATATAATAATATATGTTAAACTAAACTACTTTAATTAACAACACAAACATAAAGATACATGCTCCTGCATCATTCTCCCTGGGTTGGAAAGTGTTCCTGCATTATCCTCCCTGGATTGAAAAATGCTCATCTTGTATTAGCGAAAGATTTCATTGGTGAGTGCATTTGAAAGATGTAAAAAGGCATAGTTCAGCTTGATTCTTTTGACCATCTACATGTTGTAACAGAGTTAATACGATCTTCTTGCCATCTTTGATAAAGGAGTATGTATTTTTGAAACCATCATGAATAGCTCGACGATCATATTGCCAAGGACGTCCTAACAGTAAATGACACGCGTCCATCAGGATGACGTCACACCATACTTTATCCTTGTATTTACTTCCCATAAAAAATTGGACACAACATTAGGGATGGCAACGGGTCCCCATGGGGGCGGGGACATGCCCCCGCCCCCAATATATGTCCCCGTCCCCGCCCCGTCCCTATGACGGGTAACGGGGACTCCATATCCGCCGGGGACCTGGGTCTCCACGGATATCCGCGGATTTTTATAAAAATTAATAAAAATTAAAAAAAATTAGGGAAAATCAAAGATAATTCTCAATTGCCATTACAAACATAATATCCATAGTCTTTAAAGACTTAAATAGAAATAACAACAAACATAAACATTCAAACATATCCATAAACAACCAAATATTACATAAACAAGCTACCATATTCATAAACAACCAAATAAAGTACATGACATCACAAAAACATAATTCCACCGTCTCAATCTTCCTTTCATCCTGTAATGGTAGTGATGGTAGATTCCGACTTACTTGAATCCTACATCGACAAGAAAATAATTTAATGTTAAAATCATATAATAACTCAATAAGTCAATAATATAAAAACATAGTGTGTTATATGTAATTTAATAGTTTACTTACGTCAACATCTCCTTCAATATTATGAATTGTGTAGCACTCAAATCCTATGTTAGTTGTGGTGCCAAGTTCATTCCAAAGCCAATCTTGATTACACATTAGAGCTTCTAATGTGTCCGGACGCAACCTACTATGATGTGGTGTAACAAATCGACCATCCGTACTAAATGAAGATTCAGAGGCAACGGTAGAGATAGGAATCGCCAAAAAATCCCTAGCAATAGCTTGCAAAGTAGGAAACTTCGCCCCATTTGACTTCCACCAATTTAAGATATCAAAATCATGTTCAGTTTGTGGTACCGGTCTCTCTTCAAGATAATAATCCAACTCACTCTTTGTATCAATAAATGCGGATTCCTCACTTACATGTGCAGCAAAATCAGCTTGCCAATCTTCATGATTGAACTTCCTTCCCTTTGAATTTGAAGGAATTGATGGTGGTGGCGGCATATCTAATTGAGCAGCTTGGTCTCTTTCTCTTCCCTTTGTTGCATATTCTAAAACTAAATCTTGCACTACCCTTTTCACTTGACTAATTACAACACATGCCTCCGTCTCACCATATATTTTACGAAAAAAGAAATTCAATAAATACATCTTGTACCTAGGATCCAAAAGAGTCCCAATAGCCATAACTATATTAATCACACCCCAATACTTTTCAAACTTAGTTATCATACTAGTAGCCATCATTTCAATTATCTCATTTCCACAATTTTTCTACTCCATCAAAGCCAACTTAATCACACAAACCTTAGGAAAATAAAGATTTGATGTAGGATAAGTTGTTCCAGAAAATAATTCAGTCACATCAAAGAATATCCTCAATCTTTGAAAAATTTCATCCGCCATATCCCAATCCTTCTCACTAGGCAAAGATTTATATTGACTCTCACGCAATGACAATCTTTCAAACACATCTCTATACATAATTGCAACTTCAAGCATCAAAAATGTTGAATTCCACCTAGTTTTACAATCAAGACAAAGATTTTTTGTGTAGGGTATTTTAAGTTGTGCACATGTTTTCTTAAATTTTTCTTCTCTTTTAGGTGTTGCAGTCTAATAATGAACACTATCCCTCACCCTTTCAATAGCATGTGAAATAAGTTGTAACACATCCTTGACAATCAAATTTAATATATGCGCACAACATCGCATATGAAATAATTTACCACCCAAGATAAAGTTTCTATGTGACATTTTAGTCAAAATATTCTCAATCATAACGTCATTAGTACTGCAGTTATCAACAGTCAAAGTGGATACATTCCTATCAAGATTCCAATCCATCAAACAATCTACAAGAACCTCTGAAAGTACCTCAGCCATGTGGGGAGCCGGCACATATATAAACCTGTAATGATAATTTAGTACAATTATAAACAAGACAGCTTTGCAATTATATATAAGACAGCTTTGCAATCATATAAACATTCAAAAGAACCTATAATGATAATATTATTACCTCACAAGACGGCTTTGCAATTTCCAAGAATCATCAATGTAACGAGCCGTGATAGCCATATAACCTTTGTTTTGGTTGCTTGCTGTCCACATATCAGTTGTAATTGCAACTCGACTTTTATTACGCTCAAGGACATTCATTGTCTTCGATCTCTCATCATTGTAGAGCTTCAAGATGTCACTCTTTAAAGTGTTGCAAGTAATCACCTTGAAGAGAGGTTGCAAAGCATTGCAAAATCGTCGAAACCCAATGTGGTCCACAATAGATAGCGGATACTCGTGAAGACAAACCATAACTGATAACTCTTTCCTTGCATTTTCTTGGTCGAAGGTATATGCACCAACCACAACTGTTTTTCCACTAGTTGTTGGAGTTGTCTTCATCATACATTGTCTTATATCTCTAGTGGTGCGGAGCTTGCAGCTTTTGAAGTGATCACGTAAGTGCGAAGTGCCTTGTTTTGGGTCACCAAGTAGCTTCGATTTGCAATAATTACATTCAGCCTTTAATTTTCCCTTGAATTCCACAATCTTAAAGTGATTCCACACTTCGGAGGTTAACTTCCTCTTTCAAACACCACTTGTAGAGTTTGTCGTTCCTTCATTAGTAGTTGCGGTATCCGTTGGGGGTTCTTGAGGTTGAGATTGAGGAGCCTCTTGTGTAGTTTGAATATTAGTGCCTATAAGTTCTTCCGATGGAGTACTCTTCTCAAGAGTATTGCTCAATGCATCCGAAGAAGACATTCTATAAATTATGAAATATAAATCATGAATCAAATTCACTTTAATCCCAAATCAAATAAAATGAAATCTGTTATGCTTATAATACCTACTCTGATGCTTATAATAAATAAATATATATGTTATTAATCTCCTCAACATTATGCTTATAATGCCTACTCTTATGCTAACTTTCTTTATACATGACAATCCATCATTATCATTGGTAGTATTAGGAGAGTGCACGCTAAGGACAAAACACTCCACATTCACATTACTTTTGGCTCAACTAAATTTGAAGTTTCTATCTAATCCACATATATGAATCATTCCAAGCGAACTATTTAAAAAAATTAAAATTAGGCATTCAAATAAGTATGCATCTTTATGAATCAAATTCACTTTAATCCACGTATATGAATCATTGTAAGCGAACTATTTAAAAAAATTAAAATTAGGCATTCAAATAAGTATTCATCTTTATGAATCAAATTCACTTTAAACCCAAATCAAATAAAATAAAATCTGTGAGTTACAATTTGTGAGTTATTATTAAGTAATAATCTTAACAAAATTGCATGTCGAAAATAATCCCTATTTGAAATTTATGAATAAAAATTTTGGTACTGTTTGGTTTATTTATTTATTTTTGTATTGTTGTAAGTTGAAGAACCAGTACCAGTAGTTATATTTCTGTGCAGTGTGCAAGATAGGTGCTAGTAGAGTACAACAATTCCCCAAATATAATAAAAAAAATCAAAATCAGAATACCAAATTTAGAATCAGAAATTTAGAACTCAGAATCAAATAACCCTAAATAGAAATCAGAATCAGAAACCTAATTACCCTAGATAAAAAATTCAGAATCAAATTTAGAATCAAAAATTTAGAACTCAGAATCAAATAACCCTAAATAGAAATCAGAATCAGAAACCTAATTACCCTAAATAAAAAATTCAGAATCAAATCAACCCTAAATCAGAAAATTCAGAACTCTAAACCTAATTACCCTGAATCAGAAATCCAGAACCAAATCAATCATAAATAGAACTCAAAAACAAAAATTTCAAAGCCACAAGACTGACTTACCTGACGTAGAAAAGGGGCAGAAGTGAAGAGCCGAAGACCAGCGACGAGGAGAGGACGACGTGGCCGCCACAGTGAGATCAAGACCTGCAGTGAGCGACCGAGCCACTTAGGAGTTGGGAGGCAGCACTGAGGAGAGGAGATGCGAAGGAGAGGTCAGAGAAGAGGAGAGGAGACGGTCAGCGGTTGGCGGTCGGCGATGTTCGAGAAGGAGAGGAGAGGAGACGCGGCAGTCAACAGTCGGCGGTCGGCGATGTTCGAGGGAGGAGACGAGACGAGATTTTTCATGGTGAGGACTGAGGAGTGAAGAGAAGAGGAGTTTTTTGTCTCTAAAGGCTGAAGCAGAGTAAAGCATGTATGAGTGTGAGCAGTGAGTATAATGTGATGGCTAGGTTTTCTTTCTCCAACAATGAATCATATATTATATATACTAAGGGCATTTTTGTCTTTTCATATATACGGGGATTAAACGGGTCTCCACGGGGCGGGGACCTCTACCCCCGCTCCCACCCCGTTCTAAGTCTTTAACTTTGTGAGTCATGTTGTGTCGTGTTCTTCGTGTGGACAAATCTTTAGACGAAGAAGAATAATGAAATGGATTTGCATTATCTTCTTTACTAGAAGAACTGTCATCACTCTGCCTACCATGATTATTTTGAGCAGCTTCATGTTTTGCAAGTTACTCTTGCAACTCCTTAACTTGACAGCGTAACTCCTCCATTTCAATCTCTTGAGTAGTTTTACGCTTTGGAGCCATATGCAATGAGGTTGATGCTTGATGTCGATGTTATGATGATACACAATGATGATGGGAATGAATGATAATCACCAACAGAAAAGACACCAAAAGAAGAGAAAAGAACAATATTACCCAGAACTTCACAGCAGACAATTCGTACTGACGACGACTCGTACCAATAGCAAGAGAACCGCACTAAAGACTGTACCCACGAACCAAATAAAATTTTACTGGAGCAAGTCGAGGACCGACCTTACTCTGATACCAAACTGACACCGAGATGTCGCTTGGGTCACCAATCTTGGCGAGATTAACAACCCCACTATGGTGAAAGTAGGAGTACATACGCATATTTATACTAGTAGGGGAGGGAGAACTTTCATGACTCGGGCAATGTGGGACTAACTCATAACACAATATAATAATATATGCTAAACTAGAATACTTTAATTAACGACACAAACATAAAGATACATGCTCCTGCATCAATTTATGCTTAATTAATTCTAAGATTCTAAATATTAAGTATTTGTTTATGGTTTATTAGAGCTAAAATGAGAATGTTAGTCTTGTGAATATATATTGTGAAACTTAATTAAATGAGTCATTTAATTTCATTATTTGTCTTTAAAATAGAACAATAATGTTTGGGAGATAATAAAAAATCGACTAAAATTTTTTTTAGTGTCTTTTTTTAATTTAGACAATTCAGTGAATTCACACTATAACGATTGAAAAATGACAATCTGTCCTTTATTCTTCTTTTTTATTAGACACATGAGCTCTTCTATGAGAATTTTCAATAAAAAATGATAGAAAATATTTACGTATGACGTTAATTTGTATGATTTGACTTTCACCTATTCTACATGGATGATAACCATTTGATTGAGACTATTTATTGCCTATACAGTCATCAAAATAATATTGCAGAGGGATGATAACTATTTGATTAATTCGAATATCATTTTGATAATTATGTAGGAGCTAAACAATCTCAATCGAATGGTTATAATTTACGTAGAACTGATGAACGTCAGGTCATACAAGTTTGATGGTTTATCAGTGGCTAAGAGAAGGAGGGTTGAATCTTAGCCCATTTTCGTTGAGTAACTATTGCTGCCCTTTTAAAATGCTTTAGGAGATATTTCTATTTTTTGTCTCGTCACTAGTTAAGAGACATTTTCTTTTTGTCGTAACCAGCAGGGAGATATTTTTTAATTTTGTCTCCTACGAACATATTCAGAAATTGAGTAGAAGAGAGAGAGAGAATCACACCAAGAAGTATCTTGGTTCAGCTGCTAAGTACAGTACAGCCTACATCCAATCTCCATCACAACAATGATGGAATTTCACTATAATCAAACAGATTACAGACACCAATTCTCCCTAGGAACTACCCTTCCTATCCGGGACAAGTCCAGAATTTATCCCCAATCCTGAACTTGACTTGGTCACCTACCAAGCTTTCAACTGCTAAGTGCTAACCCAACTTGCAAGGGGATTCCCACAGAATCATGAAACACAACACAGATGTACAAAGGACCTCTATGATATCTATGGCTTTTTCTTTTAATTTTGTATACTCTGCCTTTTTCCGCTCTATGACTTTTTCATACAAACCTCACTGTTTTCCTTTTTCCATGAGACTCAAGACAGACAAAATTAAACAGAAAACTACAACATGAAACACATTGAAGGAGAAGATTTTCTGTTAGCTTGGGTAGCTATGAGAACTCTGTGCTCACTCTCCTTTCTCCTTGCTTCAAGCCTTGGCTGTTCATCCTTATTATAGAAGGGAAAGCCTCCAAGGTTGAAACAGTTGAACCGAGCTAATATTCTTCTTCTTCAATACCAAACCGGTTCGAAGAGAGAGAATCGAATGCAAAATCCAACATGCAATTACCTCTTCCTCATCCCTTCTCACCAAACTTCATCAATCCAGGCGTTCCATCTTGACTTGCTCCCCAAGAAGGATTCCTGACCCTGGATGAGTCCTTGATGCTTGACAGCTTCATCTGCTCTATCTTCTGCTTCTTCCCCACGTAGCTACACTAGCTACCTCCTGTGATGGATGAACAAAAGTAGAGACGAGCCATACTCCAGAGATCTTCTTCTCTGACCGAGTTGGATCTCTTCCATTTTCGGGTATGGAGAACTTGGGACTTTTTCACCACATCTTACCATTAGTGACAAAGATCTCAGTCATACCCTACTATGGATTTTCTTTTTGCTAAGGATATCATCACCTTAACCCTTTTTTTGCTTCTAGCTTCTCTGTAAATTTTACTGATAGCTTGCTTCATCCCTTTTTTCCTGCTTGACATGACCGAAAGAGAGAGGAGAGAGAACAAAGAAAAAGCTTGTAATGGAATTAAGGAAGAAAATAAAAATGAGTTATATTTACATTACCCATGCCTAGTAACGTGTAACTCATTGATAGCAATCAAATCAATTCTCACTTTCTCTTTCATATTTCCAATGTTATTAAAGCAAGTTAATTGAATTTGAAATCCATTCAAAGATGAGAGTGAGTAACCGTGGAAAGCATGCAACCTAGCTTTCTTCCTTTTTTCAATTTTTCGGACCAAACCATGATGGTTTTGTAGCAAAGATTAATTTGGGCTTGTTCAACAAAATCTGGCTCAACTTTCACATTAATGATTCAGCCACATATTTTAAAACATTTTTTGCACAGGCTAATTATTTTTGCTAACCATTTTGGGCTTTGAGTTTTCTTTATGCCCAATGTCAAAATCTGCCGGCAACAAAATTATTAATTAATCAAATGTGAATTAGAATTCAAATTAACAATTTTGAGATTAATTATTTTAATAATATTTGATTATCATCAAATTAATTTAGAGTTTTTCAAACTCATCAAAGTTATATCACACGTAAGCATTTTTTTTGTCATTTTTTATTGAAAATTCTTACAGAAGAGCTCATGCGTCTAATAAAATGGAAAGATAAAGGCTCATGCATCTAATAAAAAGAAAGAATAAGAGGCGGATTGTCATTTTTCAATCGTTAAAGTACGAGTGATCTAAATTAAAAAAAAAATAGGGACCGAAAAAAAATTTTACCCTAAAAACCCAACTCAAAGAGTTTAAATTTACCAATTGTTTTTGTCTCCCTAAAATTATCGAGAATAAAAATAAGATGATATATACTTCAACAAAATATTAAAGTTAAACATGTATCCATAGATGCATGCAAGTTACTAAAAGAATGGGATAATCTCATGATAAAGACAAACAAAAACACACATAAAAAGAGTATGCTATAAGAATATATGTTGTAAGATAACTAAATAGGAGAAATTAAATGTATGTTTCTGAAAAATATATTAGTCTCTAACAGTATCGCTAACAGTCAAGATTCTTGATCCAAACCAAACAAACAAAGACAACAACTAACTATATATATAAGGTATCTATATGACTAAGTTGCAAATTAAACTAACTTTGGTGTTTCTCAATAATATGAAAACTTATTTAGAAACTGAAAAGAAAATCAAAATTTTAATATTTTGCCCTAAAAAAGAAAAGAAAACAAGCATATTGAGAAGGATACCTCCAAGAAGATGATGTTAGAGACTTTCAAAGTGTTGCACTACTTCATGATGACACCAATGCAATGCATGCAAGGCCAGAAAAAAGAGATATAGTACTAAAGAGTAAAGAGCATTTTGTTGTACCTATCTATCTTTTAGGGCCATAAAAGAAAATAAAGCCACTCAAGAAAGGGAAGAGTACAAATAGAATAAGGCATCCACACCTATATATAATTGGAGAAGAGACAAGTAGTACTTAGCCAAATATGTATGCAGAAATAAATGACCATTTGTATCCATAAAAAATGAAATTATTGACATATGTATTCACATTAAATCGAAACTAAATTTGTATTCATGCAAGATGCCCTTCACGTGACAAAAGTATCCTATCTTTGGAGGATTGAAGTGCCACGTAGGGTACTTTTGTTACATAGAAGACATCTTGCGTGGGTACAAGTTTAATTTTCATCTAGTGTGGGTACATATGTCAGCGTTTTCATCTTTCATGGGTATAAATGGTCATTTATTCTATGTATGCATGTGAGTAAACTTAAATCTCTTTTTAAACTAAAAATAATAAAAATATATTGTTGATCTAAATATAATAAAAAAAGTTATCGCCTTTAAATTTAGATAAATTGATTTTTTTTAATTTATTTTTTATCAGATAAATTCAATTCTTAACATTTAAAAAACAAAAATATTATTAGTTCTTTTGCTAATGTAAATATTTTGTAAAAAATAAAAATATTATTAGTTTCTTTTTAAATAACGAAGGACAGATTTTTTATGAATTGAAAATAGCATTTGGCTGAATGTGTATCATCAAAAAGTGATTATTTGTTATTTGTTACTACCTTGCTAATAGCTCTAACTAAAGAGGTACTTTACATTATTAATTGATGTCATTAAATCATATTAAAAACATATAAGAAACTAATTTTTAGTTAGCTAACATTAATTAATTTATAATGCAAGGTTTATTATTAAGGATTTATGGTTTTGGTATAGAATTTAAGATAAATAAATTAATTTTAGATAAATTATTGAAGTTGACTGAAAAAAAATTAATTCTGTAATATTATTCTATAAAAAAATATTAAGTTTTGAGTAGAATTATCTAGTGTATGGATGTAAGATCTCTTTTAATGTTTTCAACTTTGAATACAACTATTTTGGGGGTAAGATTGCTTTATTTGGCACTATATTCTGCCCTTTTTATAGGAATATATTCCAATTAGCACACTTTATCATACTGATGACGCCTCCACTCACATTTTTATTTCCCATATATATATATATATAAAAAAAAAACACGTGGAGTGAATTTTTTTGGAGGGGTGTATTGGATTTTTTGGCCGGCCCATACCTGTTGTAACACACTAGCCCATTAAAAAAACAATTAAAGTGACCACTGGTCATAAAAACATTAATCAAAATTAGAGTTTGAGTTTATCAATTTAGATTGACTTGTCCCCTTAACCAATTGTTAAGAGTTTGAATTTTCTTTTGTAATAGTAATAATTTACTGAGTAACAATAAATTTGTAAACAAAATTTTGGTCTATAATAAATTAATCTTTGTTCTACTAAACTAAAAAAAATATCATAAAAGAAATATTTTGAGTTGTTGTGGAGCAGAGAGGATAGGATTGTAGCTAGGAACAAATCTATTTTCTTGTTTCCTTTGAGAGAGTATATGTTTTTGGTTTCATGTTATGATTCCTGAGAGTGTCCTCATCCATATAATGACACCTTTTTGTCACAAGTGCTGCATTATGCCCTCATCATGCACCCATTCACATTTTCTAAAAGTTATATATAAAATAAAATTACTTCAATTTGGCATGTGGCATTGNNNCTAATAGAATAATTAAACCTCATATTAAACATCATCTATATATTAATCGATTTTAAATCCTTTAAATTAAAAAAGTTGATAAAATAATAAAATAAATAATTATTTATCATTAAATTTATAACTCTTATAAAATATATATTTTACTATCTTAATTTAAAAATAATTAATACTTCACTTTATTACTTTATCAATTTATTCGCTTTACAAGATTCATGTTAATCAGTCAAACGTGAATTCATAAAGTTGGGCCACAAGTTAGACGCGATAATACTGATGAGATTTGCATTGGCCTACATAAATATTTTGAGCAAGAAACTATATCACCGACTACTATATATATTTTCTCCCAAAATTATTCATAAAGTTTCGTGTCCCGCATAATTATTTTTGAGAAATAACAATAATAATGCAGCCAACATTTAAAATCCGTACCTTAATATACGTGGTGGACCAATTTCGAATGTTCCGATCCTCGTCATCACCTTATATAAACACAGAGAACAAAATGAACCCTAATTAATTTGATAAATTAACTAAATCATATTGATAGCTAAGTATATTATATTTTTGGATTATTCGTAGCTAATAAACATCAATTGATTTTGATTAGTACTAGGATTATTCGAGACTTTTTGTTCATTATTATTAGTATTATGCATAATGTGACTTTGTGGTTGTGGAAGTGGAACTTTATTAATTATTCCGGATTGGTCCACACGTAAGACACTGTATTTAATTAATTCTAAATGGGTTGGTGTATATATATAATGTCTTAATAAAAGTAATTGAGATATGGACACAATTTCATGAAATATTTAGCATTATTCGTCGGTGCCTCATGAATTGGGTGCACCTTTGGGCTTTGGCCATATACCACTCAACTTTATACTCTAAATATCTCGAGTTCTTCAAATAATTACTCGGTTAAAAAAATTGTGTCAACTATTATGTCAACTATGTTTTTTTTTTTTTATTATAAAGCAGTAATAAGGAAAGGATTGTTAAAATAAATTGCGAATAATAAACATTTTCATTAGTAGAAATTTTGTTGAGAATAAAATTAGAAAACCTAACGTTTGAAATTCATATTCATGTTTTATACAGATTTTATTTGATTTGAATTTAAAGTCAACTACTCAAGGGTAAAAAATATTAATCACGAGTTAATTAAATTAGGGAACTAACTATTTTGCAGCTTTTTTTTTTTAATTTATAAATTCTAATCCTAAATCTTAATTCCTCCAAAATGTGCAGATTAAAAAAATTGATTAATATTGACTAATTAAAAATTAATCTTTTATATTTATGAATAAAGTAAATATGAAAAATAAAATCTTTTAGAAGAAAAACAATATTTGTCTATTTGTGTATATATGTAAATATGTAATAACTTATCAATCACTAATAAATGTTTATTGCGGTAACAAGGGAATTATACTTTAAGAAAAATAATCAATTAAGTGTTAAAGAAGTTAATTGTTAGAAAGGACTACATTTAATCTTACTCTAATGTATGTAATGATGCTAAAAGTTCCCCAGAATTGAAAAGGTCAGTAGGAACTTGATTTTGATGTTAGGATCGGAACAGATAAGCCAATTATTATTTGGTCAGTGAAAGCAAGTCTCTCGATTAAGATACCTAAGTGCAAAGCATAGTTTAAATAGGAATAATAGAGAGCAGAGTTTTAATTATATTAGAAATCAAATTATTGTAATTAAGTATGTATAAAGCATAATCTTAACAATAAAACGTCGATTGTCAATGAGTAATAGCTCAAATGGTATAGATTTCCCATACTCAATTAAGAGGTTGCGGGTTCGAGTCTCCTATCTTTTCAAATTTTACCCAATGAATAATAGCTCAAATGGCATAGTCTCCTCATACTCAATTAAGAGGTTACGGGTAATATAATTAACGTTTTTATGTGATATGATGATTAGTACTTAATTAGCATGCATAATTAAATACTTCGAGAAATATATATATATAATTAATAATTATATTAACATTTTTGAAAATGATATTAAGCACTGATTTCTAACCAAAACCTCTCTTTAATTTAAGTCCTTTTTTCTGTTGTGGACAAAACCTTTTCTATTAAACTTCTTGTTCAATTTTTCTTTAATTTGTGCCATAATCATTTATCTCATATAATTTTAAATTTCTCACTTTTATGCATATATTAAGGTGGTGAATTCTATTAAATTATTTTTAAAATAACATATAATTTATGTTTTATGATTTGTTAATTTTTTATTAATTAATATTTTAATTTAATTACTAATTATATTAATAATTTAAATTATTTAAATTTAACTAAAATTAATATTTTAATTATAATAGAGACCATTTATAATTAGTTTGTTATTTAAAATAGATCATCTTTTTCGCTAAAGAAAAAGAAACTGTTGGAATAATATAATGGAAGAAGTTATTGAAAAATCATATATAACAAATTTACTAACTTAAACAATATTGGTTATAATTAACAAATAATTAGACCCTATAGCTAGAATAAAGTAATGGAAATTCGTCCTAGCATGAAGAACATTTAGATACAGTTTGGGAAGTTTTTAGAGGTTTTGATTTAATTAGATAACAATGGCCACGAGAAAAAATATTATTCTTAAGCAAAAGAAATAATTTATCATTCAAATATGTAAAAAAAATTGTTATTATAATATTCGGTGCAATATCATGTTTGAAAGTACATTTTTTTTTAATTTGATGACCTTACAATAACAAATATAGGCTCTAATTTTAACTTTTAGTATTATCTAATTTTGACAACAATTAAAGATTCATGACCAAAATTATTAAAATGGAGTGAAATTTATTAGAGAGGGAGTAAATTTTAAGTTATTAATATAGTCAATAATCAAATTAATTAAAATATCAACCAATCAAAAGTTGACACGTCATAAAAAATAAATTATATGTTATTTTTGAGAGAGTTAGATAAAAGTTATCGTTTTTGATGGTTAACACTTTAGATTAAATTAGATCAATTCATATAGATGGATTGCTCTGCTGGGGTTTCTTCTCAGGAGGAAGATTTGGTTGAACGAAGTACGAAAAAAGTCAAAACTCGCGATGAAGTGGATCTAAACCAACCGGGAGAGTCGATGGACATTTCGGACGGGGTGGCAGCTACTGAACGTATAGTGAAAAAGTTACGTATAAGGATTCGTTGTTGACTATATCCGGGCCGAGACTTGAAGGTATCCCAGACATTGATCTAGATGATGATATAACGGAAGACGATTCTAACCCAGAGGATCGATGGTATCAAGAAAATAATGATCAACAGGAAAATGTCAAGGAATTTGACCCATGCTCAGTTATTCCGGTATCAAAGGAAGAATTTGAAGATTGGTGCAAGCCGTGGAAAAATGCTCTTATTGTGAAATTGCTGGGCAAAAGGGTTGGTTTAGCCTTCATGGAACAACGTCTGAAGAGGGACTGGGTAAGAAATGGTACTATCAATGTTATTGATATGGACCGTGACTACTTTCTTGTTCACTTTTCAGATGACGAGGACTACTCTCATGCGCTTATGGAAGGACCATGGATGATTGCGGGTCACTATCTCATCGTCTAAAGATGGAGACCTTTTTTCCTCACATCAGAAGATATTGTTCGAAGGATTGCTGTTTGGATTCGCATACCTAACTTGCCCATTGAGCTTTATAATCAACGCTTCCTGTGGAGGGTGGGATCAGCCATTGGTCATATGCTCAAAATCGATCGTACGACTTCTATACATTCAAGAGAAAAAATCGCTAGAATATGTGTGGAAATTGATCTGGCTAAAAAATTGGTGCCTCGAATCTCTGTGTTGGGTAGTGAACTAAATATTGAGTATGAAGGGTTACATCAAATCTGCTTCGCTTGTGGAAAATATGGACATCGACTTGACTCTTGCTACGAAAATCTTGGAGGACAAATGCCGTCACAACCGGCAAACCCAGGTGGCGGTGAGACGACCGGGAGAGGAGCTACTGTTGACGGTGAGGAAGACCAAAATGGAAACAATAATCCAGGAATTAATGCACAGGAGCCCAGTGTTAAAGACTCTCTGGATTTTGGCCCATGGATGCTAGTTAAAAAGCCAATTAGAAGGAAAAAAGATATTTCCTTTCCTAAAAAGAAAGGAGCTCATTATGATTATGATTCCAATTCTAATATAGAAAGGGAAACTAATCAGGAAGCCATTTATTTGGAAGCGGGGTCACGCTTCAATGCCCTTTATGAGGAAGGAAATTTATCTCATGAAAACCCAAATGGAAAAAAGGAAAATGGACTTAAGGAGAATGGACCTTTATTTGTTAAGGCCCAAGGTGGGTTAGACAAAGAACAAGCATTGAGAAAAAGATCCCTTAAGGTTAATAATTCAAAAAACCAAGCTAGTCACAAGAATGGCCCAAATGCCAAAATAGGAGTTACAAGGAATGAGAAATCTATTCTTCCTAAAGTCCAGAATCAGGGAAAACAAGTAGCCATTCACGATGAAGCCATCGAAGCCCCCTCTCCCCAGGGATCAAAGTGCAGGGACCCAGAAGTAGAAGCTATGGAATTAGTAATGCTTGAGAGCATGCGTTGCCTTCAGCAAGAGCAAACGGAGGCATATCTAGCAATGAAGGAGCCCGGTAAGTCCATTGATCGGAACCTTGTAAGAACTGATCTCCCCAAGTGCAGAATGACCGAAAGTTCCACACCTAGTGGCGTCATGATGGAGCAAACCACGATTAGCCAGCCGAGCAAACCACCTGATGGGCAGGTGATTATTTTACCAACAGTCAAAAATAAAGAGGGGAGCTTATCCCGGAACCGGATTGGCCTGAAGCAAAAGGCGAATTCCCAGAGATGTTTTCCAGGTTTTTCATAACCTTATTTTGTTATATATTCCTTATGAATATTATTAGCTGGAATTGTAGAGGTGCTGGTGCTAAATCCTTTCCTTATCTTATTAGAGATTTAAGGCGTGAATTTGATGCTAATTTTCTTCTCTTATTTGAAACTCATTTAAGTGGGGATCGGGGGAAAGAAGTTAGAAATAAATTAGGCTTTGATGGTTGCTTTGTGGAGGAAGCAAATGGCCACTCCGGCGGTATATGGGCTCTTTGGGATTCAAGTATTTGGAAGGTTGATATCCTTGGCCATAATAGATAATTTATTCATCTTTTGGTCTCTTGTAATAATTCTACCACTTGGTTACTCACAGCCATTTATGGTAGCCCCCAAAAAATAAACAGAAAGTTTTTGTGGAACAATTTGAGGAATCTGGCTGAGAACATTAATGCTTCATGGTGCTTAATTGGTGATTTCAATGCTACTTTACATGACCATGAAAGACGCAGAGGTGCATTTAGAAATGACTCTGGCGCTTGCTTTGACTTTCAGAATTGTGTTTCTGATTGTGGTTTGATTGATTTGGGGTTTGTGGGCTGGCCGTTTACCTGAAAAAGAGGTAATTTAGCTGGATCGTGCTTTGGGGAATTTAGATTGGCAAATCCAATTCCCTGATGCTTGCATTAAACATTTGCCTATGCTCAAATCAGATCATGCCCCCCTCTGCCTTCAATTATCTCATAATAGTATGGGTAATGGAAGGAAAAGACCGTTTCACTTCCTTGCTGCTTGGCTGCACCACCCAGAATTTGATGGCATGGTTAGAAACTGTTGGAAGTTTGAAAGTTCTTGGTCAAACAGTGTTCACAATTTTCAGAGAGCTCTCAAGGATTGGAACAATTCAGTTTTTGGAAATATTTTCAAAAGGAAAAAAAGAATTCTCTTTCGACTTCAAGGCATTGCAAATTCCCTCTCTAATGGAGTCAACCACTACTTAGAGGATTTGCAATTTCGGCTATGCAAAGAATATGAAGAAGTGCTTGCTCAGGAGGAATTTTGTGGTTCCAAAAATCTCGGAGTAATTGGATCGAATTTGGCGATCGTAATACCAAGTTCTTCCATGGATATACGATGATTCGAAGAAGAAGAAACAAAGTTCTTGCCTTACAAAATGATGATGGTACTTGGGTCACTAAGAAAAACGATTTGGAGCAGCTTGCTTTCTCTTTTTTCTCAAATCTTTACCAAGATACCAGCGATAACCCTCCCTATGTGCTAAAAAATAAATTTCCGACTCTTAACACTACTAAGCTTAATATCTTGGGTGGTGAAGTGATGCACCAGAAGATTAAGGATACTTTATTTGGTATTGGGAGCCTAAAAGCGCCGGGCAGGGATGGCATACAAGCTGTTTTTTACCAACAGTATTGGGATAAAGTCGGACCTGACCTCTGTAGGTTGATCCAAACTGTCTTCCACAATCCCAAGCACGTCAGTGAGCTGAATGAGACCCTCATCACCCTTATACCAAAGGTAGATTCTGTGTCTAACCTCAAACAAATGAGGCCAATAAGCCTATGTAATGTTTCGTACAAGATTGTTACTAAAATTCTGGCTAGTCGTATGAGGAGAATCATGGAGAAGCTGGTTAGTCCGACTCAATGCAGCTTTGTGCCAGGAAGACAAAGTTCAGATAACATTATCATTGCACAGGAAGTAATCCACTCCATGGAAATAAAAAAGGGAGGCAGGGATGGATGGCGATCAAGATCGATCTCGAAAAGGCGTATGATAAGCTCAAATGGTCTTTTGTGGAAGATACTTTAAAGGACATTGGGCTTCCTTCCAATACTATTGAACTTATTCTCTCCTGTATCTCCTCCGCAAGAATGCGAGTTCTTTGGAATGGTGAAGAATTGGAGGAGTTTAAACCAACAAGGGGTATTCGACAAGGGGACCCAATATCTCCTTATATTTTTGTCTTGTGCATTGAACGCCTATCTCAGCTTATTAACTGTGCGGTCAATCACGATTTTTGGAAGCCGATTCGCATCAAGAGGCGGGGTCCGGCACTATCTCACCTATGCTTTGCAGACGACTTGATTCTTTTTGCTGAGGCTAATATGGACCAGGCTAGTGTTATAAGAAGATGTCTGAATGCCTTCTGTGAGAGCTCTGGGAAAACAGTTAGCCAGGAAAAAACTCGTATCTTCTTTTCTAGCAATGTTGGGGGACCCATCAGAGAAGAGATCAGTGATGCCTTAGGCTTTGCCAGAACAGACAACTTGGGAAAATATCTTGGAGTTCCTCTCCATCACAATAAGGTGTCTGGTAGTACTTTCGATGATATCATTAGCAAACTCAACACGAGACTCAACTCTTGGAAGGCTTCATCCCTCTCCTTGGTAGGAAGAAACACCCTGGTGAAATCTGTCCTTTCTTCTATTCCATCATACACTATGCAAACCGCCTTACTTCCCTCTACTACTTGTAATGCTATTGATCGTAAATGCAGGAATTTTCTCTGGGGAGAAACCACTCAATCAAAAAAGATTCATCGCTTGAGTTGGAGAAAAGTTGGCGAGCATAAAAATAATAGTGGATTGGGCATTCGTCATGCTCGTATCCTCAATCGAGCCTTCATGATGAAAGTGGGTTGGGGCCTCATTGAGAAGAAGGATGCTCTTTGGGCTAGAGTTCTGCGATCCAAATATGGAGGAGGTGAAGACATTATCCCGAGAGTAGAGCGAAAACAGAGCAACTCAAATCTGTGGAAAGGAGTTTGCGAACACTGGGACAATGTCAAAAAACACACCATTTGGCGGATTGGAGATGGCTCGAAAATCAATTTCTGGAAACATAATTGGGTGCCTAATTTAGGGAGCCTGGATAAGCATGTTCACCAGGTAAGTATTGATACTATTGACTATAATAGCTCCCTCACAGATTTTCTGTCTATTTCAGGGGATTGGGACATCAAGAGGATTAAGGAATGGCTCCCGAACGATATTGTCAAAAAGATCAATGCATTGGCCCCACCATCCCCTTGGAAGGAGAAAGACCAAATCGCTTGGGCGCTCACCTCAGATGGGTCTTTTAAACTTAAATCGGCTTATCAAGATATTCATGATACCACCGGTCAACCCAACAACATCTTCAGCCTTGTTTGGAAGTGGAAAGGTCCAGAACGCATCCGCATGTTCCTATGGTTAGTGGCTCATGACGCTATCCTTACTAATGCAGCAAGGAAGAGACGACACATGACAAGTGATGATCGCTGCCCCAGGTGTAGCAGCAATGAAGAATCCACTTTACATGTCATTCGTGACTGCTTCTTCGCCAAGAGCATCTGGTGCAATCTCCTTCCTTCAGGTCAACTGCCTTCATTCTTCGGCTCTGATCTTTCGAACTGGCTTTTAAGCAATATATCAAAAGAAACAAACTGGTCAAATTTGTTTGGTTATGCGACTTCCCACCTGTGGTTCTGCCGAAACAGTTTGGTGTTTGAGAATAAGTTGATTCCCTCTACCTTGGCTGTTTTCAATATTAAAGCGAGACATGAGGAATACCTAAGAGTTATGGAGAGCCGGTGGAAAATGAAGCACACCGTTCCAGCCCACAACAACCTCATACGCTGGTTCCCTCCTGCAGAAGATGTTATTAAACTTAATGTTGATGGCTCCTTTTATGAAAATCAGAATAATGCAGCATGTGGGGGAGTTTTTAGAGATCACTTGGGGAGATTTATTGCTGGTTTCTCTTGTAATTTGGGTAGTTGCTCTATAATGCAAGCTGAAATTTGGGGGGTTGTGCGTGGCCTCCAAATTGCAGTGGCAAAGAACTTCCACCAAATCATTGTTGAAACAGATTCTACATCAGTTTTGGAGCTCGTGAAGAGTGGTTGCGCTACAAGACACCCATGTGCATCACTCCTCGCAGATATCAACATTCAATCTCAACGTCTGACTATCTCTGAATGGACCCACATTTTGCGAGAAGCAAATTATGTCGCAGACATCCTTGCAAAAAAAGGACAGACACTTCCCCTTGGCCTCCATATTTATGATGTGCCCCCTCCTGATATATCTTTGGCATTAGATTTAGATTGCTTTGGCTGTATGCGTCCTAGGGGCTCCTAGTTTTGTTTTGCTGTTTTTGTTTCTTTTTGTTTGGGTCTTTGACCCCCTTCCTCATAAAAAAAAAGATAAAATTTATCATATATCAATTATTTTTTATTAGCAAAATAACCATGTAAAGTTTGTATTCATATGGATCACCTCTTTTTTATGAAAACATAAATTAAATAATGAGTTAACCATAAAAAAATTAATGATCCTTTTTAATTAATGTCAACACTTAATCAAAACATTTGGTCGAGCAGGATTCAAGAAAGCAATTTCTTTCAACCCGGATCAATAGGGTAATTAAGCCATGCATCCTTCTCGAAAGCGTCTTTACTGCTTCACCGACTCAGATGGCGAGATTAGAAAGCATTGTACCTTCCTCAACTAATTCATTAACTACTAGAGCACTCCCTTGCAAACACATCAACATTATTCTTTCGTTCTTTAGTTACACAAAATTATTGAATAGAAAATATTAATATGACTACCTATACAAGATGTCTTGTAAAGATAATAACTAATTAAACCGTTTAATATAATATATATTAACTTTTTTAGTTATTACTTTTAAACGGAAATATTTTACCGGATAATTAATTTGTTCCATAAATTTGTTTTTTACCTGACAAACAAGCATCTGAATGCCACCTTCGAGAAACAATATCCTTCTTTCAAATTTGTCTACCACCTTCGAGAAACAATAGCCTTCTTCTAAATTTGTTTACACAAAAAATAGAAACAAGTGTAACAAGAACATTAACACAAACACCTCTTATGATAACTGTTAGGCCACCATCAGCTCTGATACCTCTTGTTAGGCCACCATTGGCTCTGATACCACTTGTTAGGCAACTGTGGGGAGCTTTCGACCACCAGGAAGATTTCGGGAAGGAATCAAATGAGAGAACATAAGATGAGAAGACACCACATCCAACTCAAATCCTTAAGGTAGTAAGTTAATGGGTCTCTCATCTTATAAACTCCTCACTCTTTATTGCTTTTTTCAATGTAAAACTAATTTCATACACTACTCCTCACACTTGTAACATCAATCTCCCCCTTAAGTGTGAATCATCTCCACATCAAGCATCAACTCTCCTCTAACTCCTCCACCACATTTGATTATTCGTCCATCACATTGTCGCACCACACTGCGGAACACGCCTACTGAACTATCTTTGTCGGAAAGACTTTCAATGCTTCACCTTGAATACTCCTTAAACTGGACCGATTAACTATCGGCTCTGATACCACTTGTTATGCCACCATTAACTCTGATACTACTTGTTGGGTCACCATAACCGATTAACCATCAGCTCTGATACCCCTTGTCGGGCCAACATCGGCTCTGATACCACTTGATTTCTCTCCAAAGTCTCCCTGCTGGTCGAGAGCTCTCCACGGCGGCCCAACAATAACCGCAGACATGAGGGAGGCATCACTACCAAAGCCCAAAATGGTAAAAAGTACTGGAGCATAAAACATGATGATATTAATTCCAGTGAGTTGTTAGGAGACCAGAATAAAAGAGCAGAAAGTGAGTTGTGGCCTATATCTATATTGTATAATGTTCTTCCACGAATTTTCCACCTTACTAGCTACCTCACTTGCATAAACAAAATCTTGATAGTTCTCATCAATATTTTTACTGCCACAAATTTTCTGCAACATTGTCTTGACTTTTACGTGTTGTTCTTTCAATCAAAGAGTTTGATGTTTTCTCTAAGCAAAGAGATCCTACACACAACAAAAATGCTCACACAGCTCCAATTCCCAAAGACACTCTCCATCCATTTTTATGCTTTGAAGTTGCATAGTTGATGAGATTTGTGCTTAGGATTTTGACTGTGATCATCATTTGAAACCCAATGTTGAGTACTCCTCTAATTTTAGCCAAAGTCATCTCAGACAAGTAAATCGGTACAAACTATTTTAACAACAGATAATAAAAAAAATGATTAGTCTTAAAGAACTAACTATTAATGCATGTGGATTAGAAAACTTATATATTAAAAAATTCTGTCATGTGGTTCTAATCCGTGTTACGCAATTTCAGTTATGATACATTTCCCCACAAATATTGTTTCAACTAACATATTTGTCGCTTTAATGTCGGGAGTACTCTAAAAATACAAGTACAGGTAATGCCAACTACATAAAGAACATTGCGTATCATTGGAGTTTAATTTTAATTTGACATATTATCATTGGACAAAAGTATACATAGAGCGAAGTGGCAAATTTGTTGAAAATTTGTCCTTCATAAATTTGTTGAAAATTTGTCCGTCACAAATTCTCTTTTTGCAATATCATTATTAGACATTTTAGATCTACAACTATACCTAATAAATATATTCACTT